>NC_084731.1:8396441-8433941 GCF_033978785.1 Entelurus aequoreus
GGAGCAGTAATTAAAACTCTTTAATCAACTTTTAATCAGAAGGGTTCAATCTCCCTCCTGTGCTAATTTGAAGCCGACACGACAAACGCGCACAGAGGAGATAATGTTTGAAGAAAGGTGACTGTTTTTACTCAACTTTTGTTTTGAAGGGGGAATTGCAAACTTCTTGTTGATTTTTGCTGGGGGTTGTCAGCGTATGAAATATAGGTCTAAGTGAGACCTACATAGAGGTTTTTGTTTCATGTCTCTACGACATTCCTACTGGGAGTTAGAGGCAGTTTTGTCTGTGTTTTCTTCCTAGGGGGCGCTAGAGCACAATTTTGAGTTTTGGGGTTTGGTTTTTTGATTAGATCGCAACTTTCGCCAGTCCTGATGTGTGTGTCCAATTTGGTGAGTTTTGAAGCATGTTAAGGGGGTCAAATTACAGCTCAAAGAGGCGGCGGTATAATAATAAAACGCTAGAAATTCAATAGGGTCCTCTGTCCCAAAGGGACTCGGTCCCTAATAAAAACTAGAACAGCCAAATAGCTAAAACTAGTATGCATATATCTAAAAAAAAAAAAAGGCTTTTTTAAAAAGAAGGGTTTTTAAGCCTTTTTTAAAAGCATCCACAGTCTGTGGTGCTTTCAGGTGGTCAGGGAGAGCGTTCCACAGACTGGGAGCGGCGGAGCAGAAAGCCCGGTCTCCCATTGTTCGTAGCTTTGTCCTCGGAGGTTGGAGGAGGTTAGCCTGTCCGGAGCGGAGGTGTCGAGTGGAGGATTTGGGGGTGAGTAGTTCTTTGAGGTAGAGGGGGGGGCATTTCCATGGAGGCACTGGTGGGTTAGTAGGGAGACTTGGAATTCAATCCTGAGTGGAACAGGAAGCCAGAGAAGGGATTTGAGAGTTGGTGTGATATGGTCATATTTCTGCACTCTCATCAGGATCCTAGCGGCACTATTCTGTATGTATTGTAGCTTCTGGATGTTCTTGCTGGGGATCCTTAATGCCTTCATTGCACAGCACTGCAAAGACCAAGTGGAAAAAGTCGAAATTAAATGGTGGTAATGGTCTTTTGTGTTCCCCAACCTGTCGCAAAATGTACATACACGGAATAATAATTATATTAAGTATGTACCATTTTGCCATATAACAGAAAAGCCTGAATACTTGTAGTCACAAGTTAAATTGCCTAATCGCATGTGCTGGCTTGCAGTGACCATGCCGTGTGTCCAAACCCAGTGCGGTTCTTCCCCCCAAGGGGCCAGCGCGGCCTCTCGGACGGCGGGCGGCGAGCGGAGCTGTGGCTCCCTCACCCCGGAGTTCGTCAAGTTCAGCATGGACCTGGCCAACAGTGAAGCGGCGTCCTCGACGTCGGGAGCGACCGTGGTGGGTCCTCCAGCGGAACACTACGGCTGCAACTACGACGTGAAGCCCCAGTGCGTCTTCCAAACGCCGCTTCAAGGCGAGATGGGCTACGTGAAGGTGGAGGACGCGCTGGCGTGTCCACGCTTTCAGCCCAATCTGCACCTCCAGGATGATCCGCTCCCCTCCTATTACTACCGTTCTCCATCCCTGCGAGCGTCCATCTCGTCCAACTTCCAAACAGCACCGGCGTGGGAGGACTCCGGTTCGCTGTTCCGTCAAGACTATTTGTTGCGGAAAAACCCAATGTCCAGATTCTCGTGGTTTTCCCTCAAGCACGCGCAGGAAGGACCTCAGAACTTGTCCACCTGTCAGATGAAATTCGACCGACCTTACGCGGCCAGAGCGCACCAGGCATTGGACTCCCCCGGGCTTCTGTGCTGTCCTGGACTGGGAAAGCAGTCCTGCGCGGGGCTTCGCCCTCTCTCGCTCGGTCAGAGTCACCACTTGTTGGACGACCTCAGTCCTCTCGCCGGACGAGCGGACTCCGAGGGACTTTGCGCCGTTTGCGGGGACAACGCAGCGTGCCAGCACTACGGGGTCCGCACCTGCGAAGGCTGCAAAGGATTCTTCAAGGTTGGTTCTTTTGTGTACGTCATTGTGAAATTTACACCACGCAATTGCGATAATTGACCAGTTTGACCTCCGGCCCCGTGGGGCCAAATGCCCTGCGTGAAAACGGCGGTCGGCGTGCTGTGAATTAAGAAAACCTCCCTCTCTCCTCCTTGGGAAAGATTCCCAGGGCGATTCCCTCAATTATGAGCGAACACGAGCCCGTATTTGTCCACGTTCCCAATGCCTTGCCACGCCTCGCTGAGCCCCACAGGACCGAGGCGGCGGCCGCTAATTTTCAGCGTTCTTTTTAATGAAATTTCCTCCACCCAAAAAAGTGCCTTTGCATCCCACAACTGAGGAGATAGAGGCTCTGAACACAAAAGAACACCAACAATAACCACAGCATACAGAACTATTACCTATACCAGACCTGGGCATATTAAGTCTTTTCAATCTGGCCCGCCGGACATTCCCAAATAATTTTTTTAGATCTTTAAGATGGAAACTGTCGCTGCCATTATGATCTGCAGTGATTCGAGTTTTCAAATGAATGTAAGTCTTGAACTATACAAATGAACGTAAGTCTTGAACTATACAACTGAACGTAAGTTTTGAACTATACAACTGAACGTAAGTCTTGAACTATACAACTGAACGTAAGTCTTGAACTATACAACTGAACGTAAGTCTTGAACTATACAAATGAATGTAAGTCTTGAACTATACAAATGAACGGAAGTCTTGAATTATACAACTGAACGTATGTCTTGAACTATACAACTGAACGTAAGTCTTCAACTATACAAATGAATGTAAGTCTTGAACTATACAATGAACGTGAGTCTTGAACTATACAAATGAACGGAAGTCTTGAACTATACAAATGAACGGAAGTCTTGAACTATACAACTGAACGTAAGTCTTGATCTATACAACTGAACGTAAGTCTTGAACTATACAACTGAACGTAAGTCTTGAACTATACAAATGAATGTAAGTCTTGAACTATACAAATGAACGTAAGTCTTGAACTATACAACTGAACGTAAGTCTTGAACAATACAACTGAACGTAAGTCTTGAACTATACAAATGAACGTAAGTCTTGAACTATACAACTGAACGTAAGTCTTGAACTATACAACTGAACGCAAGTCTTGAACTATAAAAATGAACGCAAGTCTTGAATTATACAACTGAACGTATGTCTTGAACTATACAACTGAACGTAAGTCTTGAACTATACAACTGAACGCAAGTCTTGAACTATACAACTGAACGTAAGTCTTGAACTATACAAATGAATGTAAGTCTTGAACTATACAAATGAAAGTAAGTCTTGAACTATACAACTGAACGTAAGTCTTGAACTATACAAATGAATGTAAGTCTTGAACTATACAAATGAACGTAAGTCTTGAACTATGCAACTGAACGTAAGTCTTGAACAATACAACTAAACGTAAGTCTTGAACTATACAAATAAACGTAAGTCTTGAACTGTACAAATGAACGCAAGTCTTGAACTGTACAAATGAACACAAGTCTTGAACTATACAAATGAACGTAAGTCTTGAACTATACAAATTAATGTAGGTCTTGAACTATACAAATGAACATAAGTCCTGAACTATACAACTGAACGTAAGTCTTGAACCATACAACTGAACGTAAGTCTTGAACTATACAAATGAACGTAAGTCTTGAACTATACAATGAACGTAAGTCTTGAACTATACAATGAACGTAAGTCTTGAACTATACAAATGAACGTAAGTCTTGTATTATACAACTGAACGTAAGTCTTGAACTATACAACTGAACGTAAATCTTGAACTATGCAATGAACGTGAGTCTTGAACTATACAAATGAACGTTAGTCTTGAACTAAACAAATGAACGTAAGTCTTGAACTATACAACTGAACGTAAGTCTTGAACTATACAACTGAACGTAAGTCTTGAACAATACAACTGAACGTAAGTCTTGAACTATACAAATGAACGTAAGTCTTGAACTGTACAAATGAACGCAAGTCTTGAACTGTACAAATGAACACAAGTCTTGAACTATACAAATGAACGTAAGTCTTGAACTATACAAATGAACGTAAGTCTTGAACTACACAAATGAACGTAAGTCCTGAACTATACAACTGAACATAAGTCTTGAACCATACAACTGAACGTAAGTCTTGAACTATACAAATGAACGTAAGTCTTGAACTGTACAAATGAACGTAAGTCTTGAACTATACAAATTAACGCAAGTCTTGAACTGTACAAATGAACAAAGTCTTGAACTATACAAATGAACGTAAGTCTTGAACTATACAAATGAACGTAAGTCTTGAACCATACAATGAACGTATGTCTTGAACTATACAACTGAACGTAAGTCTTGAACTATACCACTGAACGTAAGTCTTGAACTATACAAATGAACGTAAGTCTTGAACTATACAAATGAACGTAAGTCCTGAACTATACAACTGAACGTAAGTCTTGAACTATACAACTGAACGTAAGTCTTGAACTATACAAATGAACGTAAGTCTTGAACTGTACAACTGAACGTAAGTCTTGAACTATACAATGAACGTGAGTCTTGAACTATACAAATGAACGTAAGTCTTGAACTATACAACTGAACGTAAGTCTTGAACTATACAACTGAATGTAAGTCTTGAACTATACAACTGAACGTAAGTCTTGAACTATACAACTGAACGCAAGTCTTGAATTATACAACTGAACGTATGTCTTGAACTATACAACTGAACGTAAGTCTTGAACTATACAAATGAACGTAAGTCCTGAACTATACAACTGAACGTAAGTCTTGAACTATACAATGAACGTAAGTCTTGAACTATACAACTGAACGTAAGTCTTGAACTATACAACTGAACGCAAGTCTTGAACTATACAATGAACATGAGTCTTGAACTATACAAATGAATGTAAGTCTTGAACTATACAAATGAACGTAAGTCCTGAACTATACAAATGAACGTTAGTCTTGAACTATACAAATGAACGTAAGTCCTGAACTATACAACTGAACGTAAGTCTTGAACTATATACTGTAAATGAACGTAAGTCTTGAACTATACAAATGAACGTAAGTCCTGAACTATACAACTGAACGTAAGTCTTGAACTATACAACTGAACGTAAGTCCTGAACTATACAACTGAACGTAAGTCTTGAACTATACAAAGTATTTCAATGGTTGGAATCTGCGCTTTTGCATGATATACTAGTTACTATGGTAATCTAATTAGTTACTATGGTCATCTAGTTAGTTACTATGCTAATCTACGTCACAGCAGCTCAGACGAGGCACCAAGCAGTGTGGGTGGTGGGCGTTTCCACCGAGTGTTTCCAGGGCCTGAAATGCGGGTGTCAGGGACAGACGCAGAAAGAGATTTTTACAACAAAGTTCTAAAGCTTAGTGATATATCAGACGTATCAAATTGTAAGTGTTTTTTTTGTTTTTTTACCCTTCACCTTTATATTTCGCCGTTTGTTGCATTTTTCTTGATTGTAAAATAAGTGGATGGAGAGGGGGTGTGACGTTCATATGCTGTCGATATTCAGTGTTTTATCGTTCGTAGTTAATATTGCAAAACCCACATTCTTTATTTTCATGTACATTCTATGTGTCTCATTCAGTAAAAAAAAACAACTAAAATTCCATTGCGTTTTTTTAAAGTCTGTCTAACGTTTTTTAGCTTTCAATCAGATATTGTTGTGAGTTTTTGTATTAGTGGTCCCTGAAAATCAGATATACCGGCCCCCAGACACAATTTTTTTCTCTATATTTGGCCCCAGAGCCTGAAATGCGGGTGTCAGGGACAGAAGCGGAAGGAGATTTTTACAACAAAGTTCTAAAGCTTAGTGATATATCAGATATATCAGATTGTGGGTGGTTTTTTTTACCTTTCGCTGTGTTTGTTGCATTTTTCTTGATTGTAAAATATGTGGATGGAGAGGGGGTGTGACGGTCATATGTTGTCGATATTCAGTGTTTTATCGTTCATAGTTAATATTGTAAATTTCACATTCTTTATTTTTATTCTAGGTGTCGCATTCAGTAAAAAAAAAGTAAAATTTAATTCCGTTTTTTTTAAGTCTGTCTAACGTTTTTAGCTTTCAATCAGACATTAGTGTTCCGGAAAATCAGATATACCGGCCCCCAGACACAATTTTTTTCTCTATATTTGCCCCCCCCCCCCCCCCCCCCCTACAAACCAACCATTTATAAATATGTTGGTATGGTAGTTCCACCAAGTAAGTACAGTATTGTTGTATATTGATGCTGAAAATTGTCAAGATCATTGAATGAGTTTGCCTTAATTTGTTGGTCATGATTATAATGGCTCTAAGTGCAGTGATAAAATATTGGACTCCTTCTCCAGCGCACAGTGCAGAAAAATGCCAAGTATGTATGCTTGGCGGCCAAAAATTGCCCCGTGGACAAACGCCGGAGGAACCGCTGCCAGTACTGTCGCTTCCAGAAATGCCTTACAGTTGGAATGGTCAAAGAAGGTAAGATTTAGACTTTGCAAATATGCATTTAAAAAAAATGTTTTTTTTAACACAGCAGTGCCTTGTTTTTCCGTCCCGAAAAAGCCACAATCTACGGAGCCCCTAAAGCAGGGGTGTCAAAGTCAAATGGACGGAGGGCCAAATAAAAAATTTAGCTACAAGCCGAGGGCCGGACTGTTCGAATGTTCATTGAAACATTTTTAAATGACGCATATAGTCTAGTGAACCTAATTGAACCTACTGAAAACCTAACAAATATATTCCAATATGATCAGATAAATAAAGCAATATTTTCTTATGGCTCTGTCAGTAATCTTTAATTTTCAACAGACACAAAAGACAAATTTCCTTTATATAAAAATCCCCATAACATGAACATTAAATGAAAGAAACCGGTATTCAAGGCACCATCAGTAGCCTATATTTTCTATTTTAGCAAAAGTGGGCTAAATTTACTTCAAAGAAAAAAACAATAATAGCAATTTTCTATCATCCACTCAACTGAAATATTTTTAAAATATAATTAAATTGAAATACAATAAAATAAAGTGCAAAAATCTATAAATCAAAAACAACACTTTGTTTAAGGAGAAGTAACATGCAGTGAAAACAAATATTAAACTTTAACTTTTAAACTTGAATTGAGTAAAAACTCTAAATATGTGATTGCACAGTAATGTTCACATTAAACCCCCCTCCTCCCTCCGTGGGAGGGAGGCGAGTTGGGTGCCCGAAACCCCCCGCTGGTTTCGGCCCGCCCCTTGGCGCGCGTGGCACGGCGGGCTCCGCGACCCGACGGCTGGCCCTCGTGGCTTGACGGCGGGCGCGTCCCGACGGGCCGCGCGTAGGGGTCAAACGCAGAAGTCTCAGGGCCTCGTGGTGAGGGGGTGGCCTGCGGGTTTCGGCCCGCTTGACCCCCCCGCTCCGCTTGGCGCGCGCGGCACATGACGGGTTCCGCCACCGACGCTCGGGCTGCAGCCCGACGGTGGTGCGGGCCCGGCGGTGACGCGCGGTTTGGGGAAACAAAGCAGAAGTCTCAGGGCCTCGGGGCCGGGTTTCGGCCCGCCCCCTTGGCGCGCGTGGCACGGCGGGCTCCGCGACTGACGGCCGGGCTGCAGCCCTTCGGCCGGCAGGCGCGTCCCCGGCGGGCCGCTCGCCCCCTTTCGGAACCTTGGACCGGCATCCGCTTGGTGCGTGTAAAAGATCTGCGGTCTAAAAAAAAAAAAAAAAAAAAAAAAAAAAAAAAAAAAAAAAAAAAAGATCTGCGGTCTGCGGGCCGGTTCTAATAATAAATCAAGATCATCCCAAGGGCCGTAAAAAACCTTCTCGCGGGCCGGATATGGCCCGCGGGCCTTGACTCTGACATATGTGCCCTAAAGGGACATGGGGGACTTTATTTTTAAAATAATTTTTCTTTTTTTTTTTCTTTTTTTTTTTTTAGACATGTATCTTGTGCACACGAGAAACTATCTTTTGCACACGAGAAACTATCTTGTGCACACGAGAAACTTTTTATAAAGTTATAAAAAATAAAAAAAACATGTTATAATTTTTTTTTTTTTTTTTTTTTTTTTTAGACATGTATCTCGTGCGCACGAGATACATGTCTAAAAAATAATTTTTTTTTATTAAAAATAAAAATTCCCCCATGTCCCTTTAGGGGCTCCGTAACAATCGTATGAAAACTGGAACAATTTTCCCCCGTGTGAAATAATGTAAATCCAAGGAACAGTTCCAGAAACCCACAAATATGAACACAAACCCCATTTTACAGACAATAATTATTGTTGTAGGTTCAGAAAACAATGATAAATACATATACTTGTTTACTTTTTTTTCCCCCATCTTTTTAATATGTCCTATCCAGCCAATCAGGCAAATCACAATGTTGATGTAGAGGCTCATATCTACTGTACACATGTGCTTTATAAAAGAGACGTGTTTTTCTCTTGTTGCCCTATTTTTATTTGACTAAATGGAGCAGTACGGGATAAAAAGAAGAAGAAGAAAAAGAAAACAAAAAGGGGTGGGGCGGGTGGGGGGGGGGGGGGGGGAATCAGACAGAGACAGGCAACATCAACAAAAAACAACAACAACAATAGAACTATAACAGCAAATACAATACAAATAGGACATCGAAAATGATAAACAAGAAGCAGTTAGTGAAGTGGATAGTAATTGCACAGGAATGACAATGGACATTACAAATGGAGCAATACAAACACCAATAGAAATATCAATATTGATAATGAATAATTATATTAATTGCTTCTATAATCAACAATACAATTGCTTTGAATGTAACAATACATAAATGTAATGAATACTTGAATTACAAAATAAAGGAGATGGGGGAAGGGAGGGCGAGAAAGAGGAGTGGGCTAAATTAACCTTTTACATTGTTATAGTAAAACTAGGTTAGACTTTAGCAGTGTTCCGTGTTTCAACCAGTTTTCCCCCGGGGGAACGGGGGAGCAATGTTAATGTAAATTTGATGAAGGGTAATTGTATGCATGAGTGTATGTATTTATATGTGCATGCGTATTTACATGTATGTATGTATGTATGTATGTTTGTACAGTGAAAGTGCGTGTGGATGTATGAATGCATGTATGTGTGTGCATATATACCTATGTGTGTGTGTGTATGTATGTATGTATGTATGTATGTATGTATGTATGTATGTATGTATGTATGTATGTATGTATGTATGTATGTATGTATGTATGTGTGCATATGTACCTATGTGTGTGTGTATGGATGTATATGTGTATGTATGTATGTATGTATGTATGTATGTATGTATGTATGTATGTATGTATGTATGTGTGTATGTATGTATGTATGTATGTATGTATGTATGTATGTATGTGTGTGCATATGTACCTATGTGTGTGCGTATGAATGTATGTATGTGTGTGTGTGTATGTATGTATATATGTATGTGTGTGCATATGTATCTATGTGTGTGTATGTATGTATGTATGTATGTATGTGTGTGCATATGTATATATGTATGTATATATGTGTGTGCATATGTACCTATGTGTGTGCGTATGTATATATGTATGTATGCATGGATGGATGTGTGTGCATATGTACCTTTGTGTGTGCGTATGTATGTATGTATGCATGTATGTATGTATGTATGTATGTATGTGTGTATGTATGTATATATGTATGTGTGTAAATATGTACCTATGTGTGTGCGTACAAATGTATGTATGTATGTATGAATGTGTGTATGCATGTATGTATGTGTGTGCACATGTACCTATGTGTGTGTGTATGTATTTATGTACTGTATATATGTGTGTATGTATGTGTGTATGTATGTATGTATGTATGTACAGTGGGGCAAAAAAGTATTTAGTCAGCCACCCATTGACAATCAATGGGTGGCTGACTAAATACTTTTTTGCCCCACTGTATGTGTGTGCGTATGTATGTATGTATGTATGTATGTATGTGTGTGCATATGTACCTATGTGTGTGTATGTACTGTATGTATGTATGTATGTGTGTGTATGTATGTATGTGTGTGTATATGTACCTATGTGTGTGCGTATGTATGTATGTATGTATGTATTTGTGTGTGTGTGTGCATATGTATGTATATATTGTATGTGTGTGCATATGTACTTTTGTGTGTGCATATGTATGTATATATGTATGTGTGTGCATATGTACCTATGTGTGTGCGTATGTATGTATGTATGTATGTATGTATGTATGTATGTATGTATGTATGTATGTATGTATGTATGTATGTATGTATGTATGTATGTGTGCATATGTACCTATGTATGCATGTATGTATGTATGTATGTATGTATGTATGTATGTATGTATGTATGTATGTATGTATGTATGTATGTATGTATGTATGTATGTATGTATGTATGTATGTATGTATGTATGTGTGTGTGCATATGTATGTATGTATGTATGTATGTATGTATGTATGTATGTATGTATGTATGTATGTATGTATGTATGTATGTATGCATGTACCTATGTATGTATGTATGTATGTACCTATGTATGTATGTATGTATGTATGTATGTATGTATGTATGTATGTATGTATGTATGTATGTATGTATGTATGTATGTATGTATGTATGTATGTATGTATGTATGTATGTATGTATGTATGTATGTATGTATGTATGTATGTACCTATGTATGTATGTATGTATGTACCTATGTATGTATGTATGTACCTATGTATGTATGTATGTGTGAATATATTGTATGTATAAATTTAAATATTCATATGTATATAAATGATCACTTTTACTATCTCTATTGCGATGAGCAGATAGGGAGAAGAGGAAGAAAGAGCCCTACGGATGCCCCCTGTGTAGTTTGTTCCAAGGTCTTTCTTAAAATCAGTAGTGTTCCTCACCTTCTTTATTGCGGTGGGTCATTTTGCAGCTGAAGCCTACGGCAAAAAAAATTCTAAATCACAGACTGAATTTGAGCACGAAAATCTGGACAAAATTTCATATTCATATGAAAGTGGGGCGTATGAAAATGGAAGTATCACTGTTAATGTTGGTGTTTCTCCTGGTATTCTCCAGTGGTGAGGACAGACGGTCTAAAAGGTCGCAGGGGTCGCCTGCCCTCGAAACCAAAATCCCTTCCTGACTCGTCCTCACCAATCAGCACCCTGCTGAGCGCCCTAGTTAGGGCCCACGCCGAGTCCAACCCTTCACGCCTTGATTACTCCAAAGTAAGTAAGACGTGACGCGGCGCTAATGGTGCACGTTCTTGTACTTACCCCCGCCCCACGCTCCGACCTTCTGCAGTTCAAGGAAAGTCCGGAGAGCCCTCCAGGAGACGACGCTCAGCACGTGCGTCATTTTTACGAGCTGCTCACCCGATCCATGGAGGTGCTTCGAACCTGGGCGGTGAAGATACCGGGCTTTGCTTCCCTACCCAGACATGACCAAGACCTCCTGTTCTACTCCTCTTTCTTGGAGCTCTTTGTGTTACGTCTGTCGTACAGGTGAAGATGCCACACACGGCTGAACCTTTCATCCGTATCCCTGTCTGAGATGTGACGTGAGTGAATGTTGTAGTGGTTCACATAGCTGCCATTCATGCAAAAGGCACGGACCCATTTTTCCCCGGGACATTCAAATGGTCCGAGGTGTGGTCTTAACCCTGCTGAGTGGATGTGCACCTTCCGGTTTGTCTTAGGTCCAACCCAGGTGAAGGGAAGCTGGTATTCTGTGACGGCTCCGTCTGGGACCGCCTCCATTGTGTGCGGGGCTTCGGCGAGTGGATTGACAGCATCGTTGAGTTCTCCACCAATTTGCAGAGGATGAATTTGGACGTGCCGACCTTCTCTTGCATATGCGCCCTGGCCCTGGTCACAGGTGAGAAGAGACACACATGGGCCTGGGGCCGTATTTTATCAAGCTTCTTAGAATTACTCCTAAGAAGTCTGCTAACAGTTGACTTATGAGTAAATAAATTCTTCGCTGAAAGCTGCACTTAAAAGTTAGTTATCAAGCGTCTTACTCACACTTTCAGCGAAGTGTAGGACTGAATCCTAAGTGTCACACTCAGAGCTGAATTACGACATTACTATGTGCTGTAAACGGAATTTTAGGTGACGTCATTTCTGTGTCCATAGAAATGACCAATCACGGAAGGGAATCCCTTGTCTAAGAATAAAGAAATATCTTAGAAATATTTAAGTGGACAATGGGAGTGTATGTTTTGACAATAAACGACAAAATAATACAAAACAAACAAACAATATTGGCAATGAATCAAAAATAAATGTTTCCTTTTGTTGCACCTTTCCTGCTTCCTGCTCCCAGACCGTAGTCAAAGAGGCAGGGGAGACACTTCTCCAGGTTGTATGCTCGGGGCAACACCCTTCACTTTACCCGGCAGTGGGTCTCCACAGCGGACGACTTTAGAGTGAATGATGAGTCCGGCGATTAGTTGCAAATCTTGCTTTATTGATTGCTTCTACACAGCCAATCCAACACAAAACAAACTAGTCCCCGCTCGCACTCACGGTACCGCTCCCTCTCTTCTCTCGCCCACACACTCACTGACGTCACTCACCTCACATGCTGTCACCTATTAAAGGGCCACACACACACATACGCTACTCTCATAACATTTTCTTTCCAATTCATTAATTAGGCAACTAATTTGAAACTGGTGTGGGTGGCTCTATATATACTAGCCCACTGCAGCCACATGCAGAAATCAATAAGGAATCGAAATGATTAAATCTGTGACAAAAATAATACCTGCTCTGTCTAAACGATACCGTTTGATCAGCTGCTCGTCATCAAACAAAGATGAACGTTCGCGCACGTCTCTCTCGCCTCAGTGCCATCCCCTGCTGGCAACTCCTAACCTCTTAGGACACCTCTGAAGGTCTCTTAAATATCGTGGAGAGTAGGAGTGAGTCTTAGACTTAAGAAAGTTGATAAATAGCTTTTATTCTTAAGTTTGAGAGTAGGACTAAATTTCGCAAATTCTCAGGACTTAAGTGTAAAATGGCACTCTAAGACGCTTGATAAATACGGCCCCTGATCTACAAAGATCCAAATAACATGCGCTATGCTTGCCAACCCTCCCGATTTTCCCCGGGAGACTCCCGAATTTCAATGCCCCTCCCGAAAATTCATTCTACCGAATTTCGTCAACCTGTCATCACGTCCGCTTTTCCTCCATACAAACGCGCGCCGGCCCACTCACATAATATATGCGGCTTTTTCACACACACAAGTGAATGCATGCATACTTGATCAACAGCCATACAGGTCACACTGAGGGGGGCGGACAAACAACTTTAACACTGTTGCAAATATGCACCACACTGTGAACCCACACTAAACAAGAATGAAAAACACATTTCGGGAGAACATCCGCACCGTAACACAACATAAACACAACGGAACAAATACCCAGAATCCCTTGCAGCACTAACTCTTCCGGGACGCTACAATATACACCCCCCACTACCACCAAACCACCCGCCCCCATCTCCCGAATTCGGAGGTCTCAAGGTTGGCAAGTATGACATGCGCTAAACATTTTGTGCAAACTATTAAATATTGTATGTGTATGTATGTGTGTATGTATGTATGTTTGTGTACTAATTGTGTACTAATGTTGCGTGTGATCTACAACTGAGAACCGGTGCAGTCTGCCCTGTTTAAATGAGGTTTTTGCGTGTATTACCGGCAACACTCTTTACTCTCCACATTCATGCGTTTCCCACCTAGGCCTTCAGTGATGTCCTACTGAGGTACTGTCAAAATTTAAATTGCAAAAAACCTATTAAACGGGAAAAAAATTAACAAATAACATGTTAGAACCCACAATTTGTAGAACCCATTCGACTGCCGCCCGTTTCATGCAGTGGCTGGCCGTGAGTTTCCCACCTAGGCCTTCAGTGATGTCCTACTGGGGTACTGTCAAAATTTAAATTGCAAAAAACATATTAAACGGGAAAAAAATTAACAAATAACATGTTAGAACTCACAATTTGTAGAACCCATTCGACTGCCGCCCGTTTCATGCAGTGGCGGGCCGTGCGTTTCCCACCTAGGCCTTCAGTGATGTCCTACTGGGGTACTGTCAAAATTTAAATTGCAAAAAACATATTAAACGGGAAAAAAATTAACAAATAACATGTTAGAACTCACAATTTGTAGAACCCATTCGACTGCCGCCCGTTTCATGCAGTGGCGGGCCGTGAGTTTCCCACCTAGGCCTTCAGTGATGTCCTACTGGGGTACTGTCAAAATTTAAATTGCAAAAAACATATTAAATGGGAAAAAAATTAACAAATAACATGTTAGAACTCACAATTTGTAGAACCCATTCGACTGCCGCCCGTTTCATGCAGTGGCGGGCCGTGCGTTTCCCACCTAGGCCTTCAGTGATGTCCGACTTCAATGATTACCTCTCAAAATACCATCATTTATGTCACCACATGACCGTTGCTGGAGAAATACCATACAGAAAGACATTTACTACGCATTGAACCACCTAAACCAGGGGTGTCCAAACTTTTTCCACTGAGGGCCGCACACGGAAAAATGAAAGCATGCGGGGGCCATTTTGATATTTTTAATTTTCAAACCATAACAAAATATATGGATTTTGTTTGTTTTTTACCTTTAGGGCTCCCGGGGACCATAAAGGGTCTAAGTCATTAAAATGTTAAAAACAAGTCAAATTATTATTTATTTTTTTATATAACACTTACAGTAAATCTGTACAGTATATCAACTTCAGGTTGATATAAAGTTTAAAAAAACAAAAAGGTTTTATGCCTTTTCTGTCAAAGACAACTTAGTTTTTTATAATAAAACTGAAATATGCAGTATTTCCCCCACTGCCCAAAACATTCAGAAAGCAATGTTTGATGTGAAGTAATTAGAGCCTTAAAAAGATCAATAATGCAGGACACCATTGATTTTAATTCATTATTATTTTTGATTAATCACAGTGAAAAGATAAATAAAATCCCATTAAATATATTTGGGATAGAAAAGGTGCCCCACTCAGAAAGTGATATATTTTTATTAGTTTTTTTTTTACTTTCAACACTTAAGTTACGAGCTCAACTTCAGATATATCTGTCCATTTTACGTTTGAACTATTATTTTGTTTGTTTTATGCTCTTTTGTCAAATAAATAGTTGATGTTTTTGTATGGCAACCACACAATATATGCAATATTTCCCACATAAAATATTTTAAAGTGAAATATTTGAAATAATTGGAGCCTTGAATAGGTCAATAATTCATTATAACATTGATTTTTTTGTTTTTGTTTTGAGCAATGGCATTTAGAAAGATAGACAAAAGAAAAAAAAAACAGCCTGCATGGCAGCTTTGTGTCAACATTGCAACTTTTTGTAGTTAGATTTCACCTCATTCCACTTTTTTAAATGTTTTTTTAATTTTTGCAATAGCATTTCCAGAATGTGTGGGGGGGCCGGTAAACAATTAGCTGCGGGCCGCAAATGGCCCCCGGGCCGCACTTTGGACACCCCTGACCTAAACAGTGTACAAAACGGGTTATTTTTCTGGCACATTTAAAAATCAATAAATCAGCAATTAAAACATATCTTATGTGGTACTGTTGAATATAAAATTGCAAAAAACATATTAAACGTGAAAAAATAAAGAAATAAAATATTAGAACTCACAATTTGTAGAACCCATTCGACGCCGTATAAGCCGGTGGTGCCGCCCGTTTTGTGGCGGGCATTTCCCCATTTCTGGGGGTTGGCCGACGTCCTCTCAACATTCATGCAGTGGCGGGCCGTGCGTGCGTTTCCCACCTAGGCCTTCAGTGATGTCCGACTTCAATGATTACCTCTCAAAATACCATCATTTATGTCACCACATGACCGTTGCTGGAGAAATACCATACAGAAACACATTTACTGGGCATTGAGCTACATAAAAAGTGTACAAAACGGGTTATTTTCTGGCGCATTTAAAAATCAATAAACCCGCATCAGCAATTAAAACACATCTCGAATATAAAATTGCAAAAAACATATTAAACGTGAAAAAATAAAGAAATAAAATATTACAACTCACAATTTGTAGAACCCATTCGACGCCGTATAAGCCGGTGGTGCCGCACATTTTGTGGCGGGCATTTCCCCATTTCTGGGGGTTGGCCGACATCCTCTCCACATTCATGCAGTGGCGGGCCGTGCGTTTCCCACCTAGGCCTTCGGTGATGTCCGACTTCAATGATCACCTCTCAAAATACCATCATTTATGTCACCACATGACCGTTGCTGGACAAATACCATACAGAAACACATTTCCTGGGCATTGAATCACCTAAAAAGTGTACAAAACGGGTTATTTTTTGGCGCATTTAAAAATTTATAAACCCGCATCAGCAATTAAAACGTATCTCGAATATAAAATTGCAAAAAACATATGAAACGTGAAAAAATATAGAAATAAAAATATTAGAACTCACAATTCGTAGAACCCATTCGACGCCGTATAAGCCGGTGGTGCCGCCCGTTTTGTGGCGGGCATTTCCCCATTTCTGGGGGTTGGCCGACATCCTCTCCACATTCATGCAGTGGCGGGCCGTGGATTTCCCACTTAGGCCTTCAGTGATGTCCTACTTCAATGATTACCTCTCAAAATACCATCATTTATGTCACCACATGACCGTTGCTGGACAAATACCATACAGAAACACATTTCCTGGGCATTGAATCACCTAAACAGTGTACAAAACGGGTTATTTTTTGGCGCATTTAAAAATTAATAAACCCACATCAGCAATTAAAACGTATCTTATGTGGTACTGTCACAATTAAAATGGCAAAAAACAAATTAATTGTGAAAAAATGAACAAATTAAATATTAGAAATAGCCGTATAAGCCAGTGGTGCCGCCCGTTTTGTGGCGGGCATTTCCCCATTTCTGGGGTTGGCCGTCATCCTCTCACAAGATGTAGTTTCTCTTAAAATATCCTTCTTGAAAATGGCCTCGCAAATATATGTGTTGTCTTGTCTAATCATAAAAGATGCAGACGAGGCGCGTTGGCTAAGTTCTTAAAGTTTACTCCACAGCGTGCTCGTCAAAAAACATCCCGCTGCCGGCATGTCTACATTCAACAACCTAAACGGGGCTACGGTGGCATGCTGGGTAATGGAGTTCTTATGTTACCTAGCTCATAACATCACTATATACAGTATCTGCCTTAGGCCAGCTAGAAGGCTTTACTGACAACAACTCGTGATCTGATTGGCTATCGCAACTGTCTGTCAAAAAGTAAATAAAAAATGTATTTTATCTGTAATTATGATCATGATTTCTGGTTATGTCAGCAGAGAAGGCGCACCACTGCATTCGTGTTATTATGACCTGCAACCTATGTGCAATGTAGAACTAGCAGCACACCTTTAAAATATGCCACACCTTTTCTGCAATATAGAACCGCAATCTGGACAACAGACGCTCTTTTTAGCAATGCTGACGGTGCACGGTGCAGGAAGGCGGTGGTCCGTCATTACCCCACAGCACATTGGAATGCTTCTGGCACGATCCAAGCGAAAGAAAATGCATATTGCAAGGTGTCATATAGGAGATACATCATACAGTAATAATATATTTCCGCAATAAAAAAAACTGTCATGATCTGTGGTCTGATCATGTTTTTGTTATTTTCTGTTAGTTTTGGACTCTTTTAGTTCCTGTTTGTGACACTTCTGAGTTTGGTTTGGTCGTGGCAGCTTATTGTTTTCACCTGCCTCTGGTGTTCGGGACGCTCACCTGTGCCTAATCATAGGCACTATTTAAGCCTGTTTTTGCAAGTCAGTCGGCCTGGCGTCATTGCTCGTTTTCATGTCCGATTCCAAGTTTACGCTAGTTGTTGGATTCATGCCGTGTCCACGTAAGTGTTAGTTGTTTCATGCCACAGTAAGTCTTGTTTGTTCCATGCCATAGTCCATATTAAGTGTTTAGCTTCTATGTTTCCTAAGTTAAGTTTTTTTTTTGTTCATTAGCTTTTTGTGTGAATGGCGCACTTTTCTTTTTCTTTGGTTCCGGTCTTTGTGATGTTTGGGATTAATTGAGAAAATAAATATGTTCCTACCTGCAAGCCTTGTCCGGAATAGTCCGTTTGCATCCCGGGAGAACAAACCTCACAGTAAGCTGCGACCCCCCCTCCCCGTCTTGACAAAAACTAACTCCGTTAAAAACCAAAAATGCCAGCAGACACTAGTGTTGTCCCGATACCAATATTTTGGTACCGGTACCAATATGTATTTGTATACTTTTCTGTACTTTTCTGTACTTTTCTAAATGAAGGGACCCCAAAAAATTGCATTATTGGCTTTATTTTAACAAAAAATCTGAGGGTACATTAAACATGTGTTTCTTATTGCAAGTTTGTCCTTAAATAAAATAGCGAACATACAAGACAACTTGTCTTCTATTAGTAAGTAAGCAAACAAAGGCTCCTAATTAGTCCAAACTACTAAGGCTGCGTCTACAACTGATAACAAGTGAAAAAGTCCTTATTCAAATGAGGTTTTTGCGCGTACGACTGGCTGTCACCATGGAGACACGCATTTCCCCCCACGTTCGTGGCATCATATGTTCCAACCTGTGGCGTTTGGTAATGATGTTTGAACACGCATTGCAGAAATATTATCTGCGCCTCCTTTTCTGAGCTATTTTAAGCGCGATCTCGACAACAGAACCTATTTTTAGCAGGACAAGCGTGCACTCTGGCAATACTGCGATGGTGCGTATGGACAGCTTCAGGTACTATTTACAAGAACTATATTGTCAAACGTACGGCCTTAACCCTAACCCTAATTGAGGGTTAGGGCTAACCCTAACCCTAACCCTAACCCTAACCCTCACCCTAACCCTTGAATGAAAGAAACCGCTGTTCTAAATGTGTCCGGCAGATGTCGGAATAGCAATCTTTTGAATCTTTGTAGATGATGCTACATATGTAAAAAAAAAAAAATCAAAAGAGACGTCGGAGACGCTTTACTAAAGCAGAAGTTGCTTTATTACAAGCGAGTGTCATTATGCAGGACTGCAGTTCCCTGGAGGAGGTCGGGTCAAAAAAAATGAGGCACTCCTTACTTGGAGAAGCCAAACCATCAGTTGTATATTCCTCCTTCCTGTCTCTGTGTGTGTGTGTGCTAAGTCAGGAAAGCACATCCTGACCATAAACGGAGATGTTCATGTGTAAGTGTCTGGAAAACAACTGCTTTAAGTCATAACTTGAGCTAGACAGGTAGTCTCTTCTCAGGGATAGGGCTATCACTTTTGCATTCCGAAGTCCCAATTAGGGCCTCTTTCCTACTAGAAGTGATCCAATCCACCTGCGAATATCAAACTAAGGGGCCTTATACATTTATGTGCTCAAACTGAAATACAACTATTTACTTAAACTCTGTGGTTTGCTTTCTCCAAAGTGAATATAAACATTCACCATGTGTAGAACATAATAGGAGTTAATTAATTCACGTCAGAAGACTGTGCACAACCTCCAGGTACCAGGTACATGGTCTCAGGTCAAAGGACTGTGAACAATTTGGGAACCGCTGGTCTAATGTACGTTTTTGGACCTGCAGAACGACATGGACTGAAGGAGCCGAGGAAGGTGGAGGAGCTGCAGAGCAACATTGTCAAATGCTTGAAAGACGGCAGCCCGTGTGCAGACAGAGACTCCAACCCTTGGTCAAACCATTTGTTCAGACTGGTGGAGAAGCTGCCTGAACTCCGCACTCTGTGTATTCAAGGCCTGCAGAGGATTTTTTATTTAAAGCTGGAGGACTTGGTGCCACCACCTGCAGTAATTGATAAGTTATTCCTCGACACGTTACCTTTTTGAAGACACAAAAGGGAATACGTGCAAGGACAGTGTTGGATTGTCACGATCCGTGGTCCGGATCATGTTTTTGTTATGTTCTGTTAGTTTTGGACTCCCTAGTTCGTGTTTGTGCACCTCTGGGTTTGTTTTAGTTTCCATGGGGGATTAATTGGATTCAACTGCCTCTGGTTAGTGGTCGGCACGCTCAGCTGCTGTCAACCACTAATCAGAGAGCTATCGGTGAAGGTAGGAGTATGATTTATCATCCTAAATCCTACACATTACAAAAAGACAGGCAAACAACAAAGGCAAGCTGTCAATGCGTGGACTTTGGGGTTTGTTTTCCCGGAATGCAAAGGAAAGTTGGAGCGAGCAAGGCGTGAAGGTAAGGACATATTTTATTATTACTATAAAAAAGGAACAAAAGGCGCGCACAAGGCGGAAGTACAAAAACTTGGCTAAAGAAACAAAAACTTGCACAAAGGCAGAAACTATGAACATGAAGCAAAACTCGTTA
Organism: Entelurus aequoreus; assembly: GCF_033978785.1. Lineage (NCBI taxonomy): Eukaryota > Metazoa > Chordata > Actinopteri > Syngnathiformes > Syngnathidae > Entelurus > Entelurus aequoreus. Next base: position 8,416,838 of record NC_084731.1, read on the forward strand.
ACTGTGACATGAAAAAACAAAACTTACGTGGCATGGCAAGAAGCATAACTATGAACAGGCATGAGTATCAGAAGTAGCATGAAGTGAGCAGAGGTAATGTCGGCAACTACAAGTTTAAATACTGGTGACATGATTAGTGAAAACAGGTGCGTGACTCAAAATGTGAAACAGGTGAAACTAATGGTTGCTATGGTGACAAAACAAGGGAGTGAAAAAGCAGGAACTAAGTGTACAAAACCCAAACAGAACATATCTTAAACAAAACATGACCATAGACATGACACAAGCGTGTGGCACGGGAAGCTAAGGCAAAAACTTGGATCATGTTTTTGTTATTTTCTGTTAGTTTTAAGACTCCACAAGTTCCTGTTTTTGTGCATCCTTGTTTGTTTTAGTTTCCATGGCGACTGATTAGTTTCACCTGCGTCATGTGTTCGGGACACGCACCTGCTCTAATCAGAGACTATTATTTAAGCCTGTCTTTGCCAGTTAGTCGTCCGGGCGTCATTGCTTGTGTCATGCGATTGTTTTCTTCATGCCTTGCCAAGTAAGTTTTGTTTGTTCATGCCACAGTTCGTGAGTTTTTGCCCTGTCCATTGTTTATGCTAAGTGGTAGCTTTCGTTTCCTGCGCTAAGTTGTGCCTTCGCCTTGTTCGCCTTTTTGTTTGTACCTATTTTGAGAGTGAAGATTAAATCATGTTCCTACCTTCACGCCTTGTCCGGAAAAGGCAGTTTGCGTCCTGGGAGAACAAACCTCGCAGTAAGCTGCGAAAAAATCCCTGTTATGACAGAAAACAAACAAGGATGCACAAAAACAGGAACTACTGGAGTCTTAAAACTAACAGAAAATAACAAAAACGTGCTCCAGACCTAATCAGAGACTATTATTTAAGCCTGTCTTTGCTTGTGTCATGCGATGGTTTTCTACATGCCTTGCCGAAGTAAGTTTTGTTTGTTCATGCCACAGTTCGTGAGTTTTTGCCCTGTCCATAGTTTATGCTAAGTGGTAGCTTTTGTTTCCTGCGCTAAGTTGTGCCTTCGCCTTGTGCGCCTTTTTGTTTGTACCTATTTTGAGAGTGAAGATTAAATCATGTTCCTACCTTCACGCCTTGTCCGGAAAAGTCCGTTTGCGTCCTGGGAGAACAAACCTCGCAGTAAGCTGCGGAAACCCCCCCGTTATGACAGAAAACAAACAAGGATGCACAAAAACAGGAACTATTGGAGTCTTAAAACTAACAGAAAATAACAAAAACATGATCCAGACTTAATCAGAGACTATTATTTAAGCCTGTCTTTGCTTGTGTCATGCGATGGTTTTCTACATGCCTTGCCGAAGTAAGTTTTGTTTGTTCATGCCACAGTTCGTGAGTTTTTGCCCTGTCCATAGTTTATGCTAAGTGGTAGCTTTTGTTTCCTGCGCTAAGTTGTGCCTTCGCCTTGTGCGCCTTTTTGTTTGTACCTATTTTGAGAGTGAAGATTAAATCATGTTCCTACCTTCACGCCTTGTCCGGAAAAGTCCGTTTGCGTCCTGGGAGAACAAACCTCGCAGTAAGCTGCGGAAACCCCCCCGTTATGACAGAAAACAAACAAGGATGCACAAAAACAGGAACTATTGGAGTCTTAAAACTAACAGAAAATAACAAAAACATGATCCAGACTTAATCAGAGACTATTATTTAAGCCTGTCTTTGCTTGTGTCATGCGATGGTTTTCTACATGCCTTGCCGAAGTAAGTTTTGTTTGTTCATGCCACAGTTCGTGAGTTTTTGCCCTGTCCATTGTTTATGCTAAGTGTTAGCTTTCGTTTCCTGCGCTAAGTTGTGCCTTCGCCTTGTGCGCCTTTTTGTTTGTACCTATTTTGAGAGTCAAGATTAAATCATGTTCCTACCTTCACGCCTTGTCCGGAAAAGTCCGTTTGCGTCCTGGGAGAACAAACCTCGCAGTAAGCTGCGAAAAAATCCCCGTTATGACAGTAAACAAACAAGGATGCAAAAAAACAGGAACTAATGGAGTCTTAAAACTAACAGAAAATAACAAAAACATGATCCAGACCTAATCAGAGACTATTATTTAAGCCTGTCTTTGCTTGTGTCATGCGATTGTTTTCTACATGCCTTGCCGAAGTAAGTTTTGTTTGTTCATGCCACAGTTCGTGAGTTTTTGCCCTGTCCATTGTTTATGCTAAGTGTTAGCTTTTGTTCCCTGCGCTAAGTTGTGCCTTCGCCTTGTGCGCCTTTTTGTTTGTACCTATTTTGAGAGTCAAGATTAAATCATGTTCCTACCTTCATGCCTTGTCCGGAAAAGTCAGTTTGCGTCCTGGGAGAACAAACCTCGCAGTAAGCTGCGAAAAAATCCCTGTTATGACAGAAAACAAACACGGATGCACAAAAACAGGAACTAATAGAGTCTTAAAACTAACAGAAAATAACAAAAACATGATCCAGACCACAGATCACGGAAAAGTCAGTTTGCGTCCTGGGAGAACAAACCTCGCAGTAAGCTGCGAACCCCCCCCCCACCCCACCCCCCACCCCCACCCCAGTTATGACAGAAAACAAACAAGGATGCACAAAAACAGGAACTACTGGAGTCTTAAAAGTAACAGAAAATAACAAAAACATGATCCAGACCACAGATCATGACAAGCGCAGGAAACATAGAACTATGGACATGGAACACTCACGAAACTGTGGCATGAAACGAGACGTACGTAGTAGGTTGCGTGAAGCAAACAATCACGCCAGACTGAGCGTGGCGAGCAAGGTGACTAAATAGCTCTCTGATTAGTGGTTGACAGCAGCTGAGCGTGCCGACCACTAACCAGAGGCAGGTGAATCCAATGAATCCCCATGGAAACTAAGACAAACCCAGAGGTGCACAAACAGGAACTAGGGAGTCCAAAACTAACAGAACATAACAAAAACATGATCCGGACCACGAATCGTGACATGGATGTTTCTCCCCTGTGATCATTTCACTTGGAATCTCATGTTAATGTGAAGGATTTGACTACGTGTTTTTCCACTGCTTGTTTCTTCTCTTTCTCGTTTGTATCGTACAATTTGGATTCGTGAATGTGAACATCATGTTGGTAACAGTCCTGTCATTGTCATGTTTTATTGAAGAATTTACCTGGACGGCTCCGAGACTCATTTGTTTTGACTTATCAGGTGTATGTGGGTTTTAAATTATTATTATTTATCAATTTAAGAATATTCACCTGAAAATATGTCCAGCGTACCAAACTTCTGTTTCCCCTCAAACAACCCAGACCCATTTCTGAATAAAGTAAAATGGTGAAAGTATTTCACGGACCAGAAACATCTCAAATTGTTTTATTTCGAGGAAACACTAATTGATGTAAAGAAAAGATGTGATGTAACATAGCATATATGTGTCACAATCGACCCCAACGCAGAAAAAAATAAATAAAGAACAATGACAAAAAGTGTTTGTCAGGTTCAAACACCGTTGACATCTATTAAACAAGACAAGAAGCAAGGAATTAAACAGAGACAGAATTAAATTTGGCTTACTTGAGGAGAGACGTCTGGACTGTAGTCTTTGTACAGTGTCTCACCACGCTCTGACGAAAGATTGTACGCCTCCGCTTTTATTTGGACTTTCCCTGATTACATGGCAACAGCTGTTTCTAAGGGACGGGGGTCGTAAACAGCTATCACCTTTGATTACAAAACAGTTCAAAGAAAAGGTTGTAAATAGTTCACAGAAAAGGTTGTAAAACAGTTCAAAGAAGAGGTCCCTTGCTTCCTCTTCGCTTTGTAGATCTCTGGTCAAGACAATATATTTCTGTTGATTACAATTCATCAAAGAAACAGAACACCTGCATGTTGCTTCCCATCCTACACAGTGGAGTTTTACAAGCCTTCTTCTCGGTAGGATCAAAGACAGCTTTTGTCCTCTCGCCGGGAACTCATTGAAACACAAAGTTTTGTGTTTACTTAGATACAATTATTCTGAAGGTGTTCTCAAAAAAGAGTGAGGGGAAATGACTAAAGATGCACACAAAAGGGTGCGGCGAGGAAACCGTTAACACTACACGGCAGAGCCACAGGAAGGAGAAGCTTGAGTGGAGCCAAAGCAGAGGAGGTGGACACAATTGGAAGAGTGAAGCATCAGGAATCTACTGATTTTTTTAGGGGGCCACTAAGAATATCTGTTTCTCAGCTATATGTGGCATTAATGACAATATCACACAAACAGAAGAAGTCTGCAACTCAAGTCACAGAGAAGTTTCTTAAGCGCAAAAATTATGACCAAAGTGGCGAAGCCGTTTTTTCATTTGCAATCAAATTCTGTTGACAGTTTAGTTAAACATATGTATTAATAATGTTGGGGTCGCATGGTTATGCGCAGGTCGTTTTCCCAAGATGCAAATGGACATCGGGTAGCAGTGTGCGGGTAAGAAAAAAATATTTATTCTAATAAATAAATCAGGCAAGAATACAAAAAAAACAGAACAAGCGTGTCGATAGCATGGGAAGCTACGGTAAAGCTATAGGAAAAGCTTAGCCCAAAACCGAGTGTGGCAAAAGGCAAGAATAAATAGCTCTCTGATTAGTGCCCGGGAGCAGGTGAGCGTCCCGAACACTAATCAGAGGCAGGTGAACATAATCAGCACCCATGGCAACCAAGAAACACAAACCCAGGCGTGCTGAAACCGAACTAAGGGAGTCTTGGACTAAAACGAAACATGATCCAGGCAAGGGATCATCACATTTGGTCTATTTCAGCACAACATAATTGTATGTTCATTTATTTTTTCGTCAGTTATTTCAATCAGCAATCAATATTTATTTATATAGCCCTAAATCACAAGTGTCTCAAAGGGCTGCACAAGCCACGACGACATCCTCGGTTCGGAGCCCACAAAAGGGCAAGGAAAAACTCACAACCCAGTGGGATGTCAATGTGAATGACTATGAGAAACCTTGGAGAGGACCGCAGATGTGGGTGACCCCCCACCCCCCTCTATGGGAGACCGGATGCAATGGACGTCGAGTGGGTCTGGCATAATATTGTGAAAGTCCAATCCATAGTGGATCTAACATAATAGTGGGAGTCCAGTCCATAGTGGATCTAACATAATAGTGTGAGAGTCCAGTCCATAGTGGATCTAACATAATAGTGTGAGAGTCCAGTCCATAGTGGATCTAACATAATAGTGAGAGTCCAGTCCATAGTGGATCTAACACAGGGGTCACCAACGCGGTGCCCGCGGGCACCAGGTTGCCCGTAAGGACCAGATGAGTCGCCCGCAGGCCTGTTCTAAAAAAAATAAAAAATAAAAAATAAAAAAATAAAAAAAATAAAAAAAAATTTTTTTTATTTTTTTAAATTAAATCTACATAGAAAAAACACAAGATACACTTTCAATCAGTGCATCAACCCAAACAACCTCCCCCATGCACACTCATCCACACCCACTCACACAAAAGGGGTTATTTCTTTCTGCTACCAATATTCTGGTTTCCACAACATAGACAACATGTCCAGGTCACTCAAATTAGGGAACACAACAACAGATATCATATAATCTATAAACATAATTATACTTTCAAAATAAGCCTTTGAGGACTTCTCATCTTTTTTTTAATGTTTTTTGGCATCATTATCGTTTTCAACCATGTAACTTTCTAAAGTTAGAAAATACTGAATAAATGTTTTAAAGAAAGTAATACTAAGTGAATATCTGTTTTTGGCTTTAAAAATAAACATTTTACCGAGTACTATAATTAAATTGACTAAATCATGATTGTCAATGAACTCTCCTAAAATAACAGAAACCACATTAAGCTTCCAGATTTTCTGGGACAACAACACCAAGTATGTTAACTGGTCCCTGAAGCACACATGATTGTATAGGCTGCTGGTCCACTAACATGTTGTTTTACTTTCTTTTTTATCCAAGAAAATGTTTTTTATTTATTTATCTTATTTTATTTTATTTTTTAAAAAAGGGCCTTATCTTCAACAGACCAGGTTGTCAATGAAATTAGATTTGTTTAAAGGGTTTTTTAAACCAGGCCCAGTCCAGATAATGTCCAAGTCGGACTCAGCAACACACACCTTCATTCATGTACACAGAAAAAAATTAGGGAACACAACAGATTGCATATAATTTATAAACAACATTACATTTTCAAAATAAGCATTTATGTACAGTCCAGATTATGTCCAGGTCACTCAAATTAGGGAACACAACAACAGATATCATATAATCTATAAACATAATTATACTTTCAAAATAAGCCTTTGAGGACTTCTCATCTTTTTTTTAATGTTTTTTGGCATCATTATCGTTTTCAACCATGTAACTTTCTAAAGTTAGAAAATACTGAATAAATGTTTTAAAGAAAGTAATACTAAGTGAATATCTGTTTTTGGCTTTAAAAATAAACATTTTACCGAGTACTATAATTAAATTGACTAAATCATGATTGTCAATGAACTCTCCTAAAATAACAGAAACCACATTAAGCTTCATAAACAAACCAATCCTTAAACACATTTTTTCAACTTCCACCCAAAACAAAGACACAATATGACAATACCAAAACAAATGCAGGGTGGATTCAGGCTCCTGACAACAAAATCGGCAATCATCTGACTCTGTCATATTCCATAATTTTAACATTTTCCCTGTGGGTAAGAAGTTATAAATAATTTTAATTTGAAAATAACAATTTTGCACGTCGATAGTGGTTTTATAGATTAGTTTGAATATGGCATCCCATGGCAACGGGCAGTCAAAAAAGTCCTCCCATTTTCCATTTGTGTTGTATGAGGCAGCCTTCAAAGATTTCTTTATTAAATAGAAATTATATATTTTTCTATTTATTTTAGTTCCTTTTTGCCAACTAGAATTTCTTATTAGAGGTTTACAAACTAATAATTTAGTAGTTCCATAATTAATTATTTGTTTCCATCTTTTCCCAATTACTCCAGTTAGTTGATAAAATGAAAAGCTTGAGCAAGCATCACCATACATAGCTCTAAATTCATCATACTTCATAATTTTACCATTCTCATTGATAATATCATTGACAAAAATAATTCCTCTTTCAAACATATTTTTCCAAAAGAAAGGCTTTCCATCTATTACAATATTAGAGTTCATCCATATTAACTGCTGCAAAATATCGTCTCTTTTTTCTGGCACATAAAATTGAAAACACCACTATGAGTGGATTGTTTCCTTTATGAACCCCGCCATGTTTCCCAGCAGACTCTCTGGGAGGGGATCACTTGTAAAAAAGGATACAATTTCTTTTGATACAGTACATGTTTTTTGTCCAACAGGACATTTGTGTACCACTCAATGTTTAAATACATCTTTGGAACAATTGATGCTTTTAAAGACAGACACATAGCTTCAAGGTTGAGAAGTTTCAGGCCCCCATATTCATACTCTTTGTACAAAACCTTTCTTTTAATCTTTTCTGGTTTGCCGTTCCAGACAAAATCAAAGACCCTCCGCTCATAAATCTTGAAAAAGTTTTGTGATGGAGCTGGTAATGACAAAAACAAATAAATAAATTGAGGAATAATTAACGAGTTGGCAATAGACATTTTACCATACAAGGTTAGGGATTTCCCTTTCCATAATTGCATAATTTTGTCCAGCTTTCTTAGTCGATTATCATAATTTACTGAGCCTAGATCTTCCAGATTTTCTGGGACAACAACACCAAGTATGTTAACTGGTCCATCTGTCCACAAAACAGGCACTTTGCATTCCATTCGAATGGACGTTCCCTTTAGAGTTCCGATCCTTAACATTTTACATTCATCATAATTAAGCTTAAAGGGAAACTTCGGTTTTTTTCAACCTGGGCCCTGTTTTCATAATTTTTTCTGTATATGTGAGTGCTGGATAAAACATTTTTTGAGGTCGCGCCAGTATTGAGCAGGGCAGGCAGCCTCCAGCCCAGCTAACGCTCGTACACAGGGCAACTGGCTCTCGTCAAAATTCGGCCTATAAACATGCATTTTTTTCACACTGACAGGCTCAGATAGTTACAATGAGTGTCCGACAACATACTAGAAAGGAGAAATTAACGTATGTCTCTACCTTTAGCTGGAGATCGCTGTTTGTTGTGAGCTGTGTCCAAATCTCACCACGCTACAAATCTCGTTCCGAAATCTCGCGATAACTCGCGACAAAACACCGGTGGAAAAACAGTTACCTGACTGAGGTGAAGAGAGATGACTGAAGTGATTAACAAACTTTTCTATAAAACTAAAATAACAGTCTTCGGTAATCCAACAGAAAATCACTTCAGTCATCTCTCTTCACCTCAGTCAGGTAACTGTTTTTCCACCGGTGTTTTGTCGCGAGTTATCGCGAGATTTCGGAACGAGATTTGTAGCGTGGTGAGATTTGGACACAGCTCACAACAAACAGCGATCTCCAGCTAAAGGTAGAGACATACGTTAATTTCTCCTTTCTAGTATGTTGTCGGACACTCATTGTAACTATCTGAGCCTGTCAGTGTGAAAAAAATGCATGTTTATAGGCCGAATTTTGACGAGAGCCAGTTGCCCTGTGTACGAGCGTTAGCTGGGCTGGAGGCTGCCTGCCCTGCTCAATACTGGCGCGACCTCAAAAAATGTTTTATCCAGCACTCACATATACAGAAAAAATTATGAAAACAGGGCCCAGGTTGAAAAAAACCGAAGTTTCCCTTTAAGGCCAGATTGCTGTGAAAATATGTCCAAAAGATTAAGAAGGTTCCGCAAACAATGAGGAAAAATCTTATTTTTGTGAATCAGCTTTTTCTGACATAAACTTCATCAAGAACAAACACAGAACACGCCTCACTGATGCACATCTGCAAGACTCACTCAGAGTTGCAGTGTCAAGTTACACACCAGAGTACAACACACTAGTTAACAGCATGCAATGCCAGGCTTCCCACTAACTGACAAAGAAACAGATAACAGATTTGGTGTCCAGTTCAAAGTGTGACATGATTTAAAAATTTGAGAGTTTACTTTTGTACTTTAAATGAGTTATTATTTGTACAAACATGGTGCAAAGTAATTCATGATTTGTTAAAGAATGTTAGTGGCTAGCTAGTTAAAATGGGATATTGTGATTTCACAAGACTGTCTTAGAAGTGATCATTTGAAAATGTTCAATTTGAAAAATGTGCACTTAGAGAAAATATAAAAATAAAGTGTTGCATATTGATATTTATCTGTTTCTATATATATTTATTGTGAGAAATCATTAAGATGATCAGTGTTTCCACAAAGATGAATATCATTAATTATTAATAATAACAGAGTTGAAGGTAAATTGAGCAAATTGGCTACTTCTGGCTATTTATTTAAGTGTGTATCTAACTGGTAGCCCTTCGCATTAATCACTACCCAAGAAGTAGCTCTTGCTTTCAAAAAGGTTGGTGACCCCTGATCTAACATAATAGTGTGAGAGTCCAGTCCATAGTGGATCTAACATAATAGTGTGAGAGTCCAGTCCATAGTGGATCTAACATAATAGTGAGAGTCTAGTCCATAGTGGATCTAACATAATAGTGTGAGAGTCCAGTCCATAGTGGATCTAACATAATAGTGAGAGTCCAGTCCATAGTGGATCTAACATAATAGTGAGAGTCCAGTCCATAGTGGATCTGACATAATAGTGTGAGAGTCCAGTCCATAGTGGGGCCAGCAGGAGACCATCCCGAGCGGAGACGGGTCAGCAGCGCAGAGATAACCCCAACCGATGCACAGGCGAGCGGTCCACCCCGGGTCCCGACTCTGGACAGCCAGCACTTCATCCATGGCTACCGGACCTGTGCCCCCCCCCCCCCCACCCCCCCTCCACAAGGGAGAGGGGGGCAGAGGAGAAAATAAAAGAAATGGCAGATCAACTGGTCTAAAAGGGGGTCTATTTAAAGGCTAGAGTATACAAATGAGTTTTAAGATGGGACTTAAATGCTTCTACTGAGGTAGCATCTCTAACTGTTACCGGGAGGGCATTCCATAGTACTGGAGCCCGAATAGAAAACGCTCTATAGCCCGCAGACTTTTTTGGGGCTCTGGGAATCACTAATAAGCCGGAGTTCTTTGAACGCAGATTTCTTGCCGGGACATATGGTACAATACAATCGGCAAGATAGGCAGGAGCTTGACCGTGTAGTATTTTATACGTAAGTAGTAAAACCTTAAAGTCACATCTTAAGTGCACAGGAAGCCATTTGAGTCCCTTCTTATGCTGTATATTTAGTTAGTACTTATTTTTCTAATCAGCCTGACCTAAGCCTAAGGTTTATGTGTTAAATAACTAATATTTGTGATTAAAGGCCTACTGAAATGATTTTTATTTATTTAAACGGGAATAGCAGATCCATTCTATGTGTCATACTTGATCATTTCGCGATATTGCCATATTTTTGCTGAAAGGATTTAGTAGAGAAAATCGACGATAAAGTTTGCAACTTTTGGTCGCTGATAAAAAAAAAGCCTTGCCTGTACCGGAAGTAGCGTGACGTCACAGGAGCTAGTATTCCTCACAATTCCCCGTTGTTTACAATGGAGCGAGAGAGATTCGGACCGAGAAAATGATGATTACCCCATTAATTTGAGCGAGGATGAAAGATTCGTAGATGAGGAACGTTACAGTGAAGGACTTGAGAGGCAGTGATGGACGTATCTTTTTTCGCTCTGACCGTAACTTAGGTACAAGCTGGCTCATTGGATTCCACACTCTCCTTTTTTTATTGTGGATCACGGATTTGTATTTTAAACCACCTCGGATACTATATCCTCTTGAAAATGAGAGTCGAGAACGCGAAATGGACATTCAGTGCCTTTTATCTCCACGACAATACATCGGCGAAATGCTTTAGCTACGAGCTAACGTGATAGCATCGTGCTTTAACTGCATATAGAAACAAAAAAAATAAACCCCTGACTGGAAGGATAGATAGAAAATCAACAATACTATTAAACCGTGGACATGTAAATACACGGTTAATGCTTTCCAGGCTGGCGAAGGTTAAAAATGCTGTGCTAACGACGCCATTGAAGCTAACTTAGCAATGGGACCTCACAGAGCTAGGCTAAAAACATTAGCTCTCCACCTACGCCAGCCAGCCCTCATCTACTCATCAACACCCGTGCTCACCTGCGTTCCAGCGATCGGCAGAAGGACGAAGGACTTCACCCGATGCGTTTGGCGGCCCGGAGACGTAGGAAGTCAAGGTGAGGTCGGCGGCTAGCGCGGCTAGCGCGGCTAGCGCCTCCTGGTTGTGTTGCTGTAGTCCGCTGCTAATACACCGATCCCACCTACAACTGTCTTCTTTGCAGCCTTCATTGTTCATTAAACAAATTGCAAAAGATGTCCAGAATACTGTGGAATTATGAAATGAAAACAGAGCTTTTTGTATAGGATTCTACGGGTACCATAACTTCCGTTACTCTGACTTCGTCACGCGCATACGTCATCATACCGCGACGTTTCAGACGGATATTTCCCGGGAAGTTTTAAACGTCACTTTATAAGTTAACCCGGCCGTATTGGCATGTGTTGCAATGTTAAGATTTCATCATTGATATATAAACTATCAGACTGCGTGGTCGGTAGTAGTGGCTTTCAGTAGGCCTTTAACAAATGGTTTCATATCAATTATTGAATACGATTAAAATCAAGAGTAAGATGGCTCATTTAGTGTTAATATTCGAGTGGGTCCCGAACCCCTCTGTAGTGGAAAAGTTGGGGAATCCCCCTGTGTAAACTACATTTATTTCATGCGATGTATACATTGCTAGGAACATTGTCTGTGTTACTTATTCATCCACCATGTTTGAAGGTTGCAGAAAGAGTGCTTATTTTCCCATAAGTTGTTTATTTTTAGACAAGGCAAGGACAAAAATAGCTTTTGTGGATGTGGCCATCTTGATATTCCACCTCGTAACTGTGACGTCATTCCGACTGGAAGGCAGCATGAGGCGGGGTGACCAAATAATATAAAGGTGAGTGATTAACTATAAGGACACAGGTGAGACAACTAATAATTACCTGAAGACGAGTGTGTCCATTCAGTAAAAAGTAAACAGAGGGACAAACGCCGAAGACAACACAGAATGTGAATAATAATCAAAACTGTCAAGTTCAAACACTGATGACATCTATTAAACAGACAAGAAGCAAGGAATCATGCAGAGACAAGAGTTCAATTTAGCTCATGAGGAGAACGCACGGAGCTGCACACTTAGTCACAGTCTCGCCCTACGCTCTAAGGTACAGCTCCCGCGTCCCTCTATTTATTCAGGAGTTCCCCCAGTCAACATCGCTGAGGCCGCCTCTAAAAGGAGTGGTCACACATATCATGCAAAGCAGCTCCAGTACGCACAATACGTGACGGCATGTGCTGGGGGCCTTGTGATTTCGCCTTGTCTCTGCTTCGTCTGCCTGCTGTCGTCTTATCTTCGTTGAGGTCCTTGAAGTCCTTGGCTGTTAGCGGGCTAAAACAAAGATAACATCTGCGGCTGAGGCCACCCCTCAGAGAAGAAGTTTTGTCCTTGCACGGATACAAAAGTCTAACTTGAGCACAATAGCTAATAACTATAGCAGCGGCTTTTAAGTATAAGAGTTGTGTGATAACTTAAACATAATTATTCTAACAAAAACACAACACAACATGACTAAATGGGTTTAAAATGAGCTTTAATGGAAACAACTTGCTTAGGGGAATTAGCTGTAGCTTATGTGGTGGATGCATATATGTTTAAGAGTTCTTTCTTTTTACATAGCCATGTTTAGAGTAGCTAGTACTTTTCCTTTGTATATTCTACTAGTTTCTCTTGTGTTCAGAGGTCTGTTTTGTGTCTTAACCTTGGAATGTGAACTGGTTCCTTATCAGGGTTGCGAGGGGGAGATGGGGGTTTTCTTTGTGTGCAAAGGAGTTGGCTTTTCCGTTGGAATGCCAGTTCATCTAGAGCAGTGGTTCTCAAATGGGGGTATGCGTACCCCTGGGGGTACTTGAAGGTATGCCAAGGGGTACGTGAGATTTTTTTTAAAATGTCTGTCAAAAAGTACTGTGAAAATAAATGCAACAATGCAATATTCGGTGTTGACAGCTAGATTTTTTGTGGACATGTTCCATAAATATTGATGTTAAAGATTTGTTTTTTTGTGAAGAAATTTAGAATTAAGTTCATGAATCCAGATGGATCTCTATTACAATCCCCAAAGAGGGCACTTTAAGTTGAAGATTACTTCTATGTGTAGAAATCTTTATTTATAATTGAATCACCTGTATATTTTTCAACAAGTTTTGAGTTATTTTTATATATTTTTTCCCAAATAGTTCAAGAAAGACCACAACAAATGAGCAATATTTTGCACTGTTATACAATTTAATAAATCAGAAACTGATGACACTGTGCTGTATTTTACTTCTTTATCTCTTTTTTTCAACCAAAAATGCTTTGCTCTGATTAGGGGGTACTTGAATTTAAAAAAAAGTTCACAGGGGGTACATCACTGAAAAAAGGTTGAGAACCACTGATCTAGAGTAGCCCATATGAATGTATTGGTTAAGCTGATCTCCTGAAAATTTCAGTAAAACTTGAAAATATTCCAATTCTGTCTTGATGGTCCTTCTTCCTCAGCATATATGTCATCGAAAGAACTTGGGATTGACCAGTAACTTAGATTCCCTGGGAGGAAGAACTGGTCTGACGCAACAATTACCTGACACTAGGGTTGTCCCGATACCAATATTTTAGTCGGTACTTTTCTAAATAAAGGGGACAACAAAAACTAGCGGCACACATTTAAAACATGTAACACCTTTTCTGCAATATAGAACCGCAATGTGGACAACGGACGCTCTTTTTAGCAATGCTGACGGTGCACGGCGCAGGAAGGCGGTGGTCCGTCACAACACCACAGCACATTGGAATGCGCCTGGAATGATCCAAGCGAAAGAAAATGCATATTGCAAGGTGTCATATAGGAGATACTGTGTATCATACAGTAATAATATATTTCCGCAATTTAAAAAAATTTAAAAATGCCAGCAGACACTAGTGTTGTCCCGATACTAATATTTTGGTACCAGTACCGGAACCAAAATGTATTTCGATACTTTTAGGTACTTTTCATTATTGGCTTTATTTTAACAAAAAATCTTAGGGTACATTAAGCATATGTTTCTTATTGCAAGTTTGTCCTTAAATAAAATAGTGAACATACTAGACAACTCGTCTTTTAGTAGTAAGTAAACAAACAAAGGCTCCTAATTAGTCTGCGGACATATGCAGTAACATATTGTGTCATTTATACACCTATTTTGTCAAAATTATGAGGGACAAGCTGTAAAAATTCATTATTAATCCACTTGTTCATTTACTGTTAATATCTGCTTATTTTCTCTTTTAACATGTTCTGTTAAAATGTAATAATCACTTATTCTTCGGTTGTTTGGATGCTTTCCATTAGTTTTGGATGATACCACATCAGGATGATGGAGATGAAGATGTGGAGAGAACCCACCAGATACAAGATGCAGATGCAGAATGTGTCACAGTACTACTCCATCATCTTCAACAATGGAGTAAAAGTCACTGAAGACACTTTAGGCTGTCAAAACCAGGTATTTGTTGACCACCTGAGGCCTTCTTGTGGCCCCAACATATTTGGTCATCTTGTGAGAGTGCCCACTTTCATCTCTGCATCCGTCCAGCTTCAATGCAGCTTAAGCCTTATCAGCGCCAGCACATAGCCCCCTGGGAGCAGACCACCGGCGATACTGTAGGTCTGAAGGCAGAACCCCTGCTGGCTTTCAACATGTAATCCGTGGCTAGTCATAACACGTTACTGATGAGGCGCGAAGGTGGCGGAAGTGGTTGTTGCACACCAGCTTGTTGCCTAGCCAACGGTCCTGTCCTCGGTCCGTCCTGCAGGACTTTTGTGATTGTGTCTTTTGAAGATAAACATCAGCACCATCTGCTGTCACAAACATGTCCTCCCAGGTGCGTATGTCTGGGTCAGGGCTGGGTGATACTGTAAATGTTGGTATCAATATGATACCAGCTAAATAGTGAAGTGAATTATATTTATATAGTGCTTTTCTCTAGTGACTCAAAGCGCTTTACATAGTGAAACCCAATATCTGTCGCAACTTACTGCGAGGTTTGTTCTCCCGGGAAGCAATCCGACTATTCCGGACAAGGCGTGAAGGTAGGAACATATTTAATTATCTTCTCTCAAAAAGGTAGAAAAAAACCGGAAAACAAGGCTGATCGCAGTTGGAGTCAAAGTAAACAGCTAGCATGAGCTATGGCATAGCAAGAAGCAAACATGACCCTAACCTCCTCCAACCTCCGAGGACAAAGCTACGAAGAATGGGAGACCCGGATTTCTGCTCCGCCGCTCCCAGTCTGTGGAACGCTCTCCCTGACCACCTGAGGGCACCACAGACTGTGGATGCTTTTAAAAAAGGCTTAAAAACCCTTCTTTTTTTAAAAGAGCCCTTTTTTTTTTTTTTTTTAGATATATGCATACTAGTTTTAGCTGTTTGGCTGTTCTAGTATTTATTTTTAATTATTTTTTATTATATTTTTATTTTTAGTTATTTTTTATTTATTTTTTTTTATTTATTTATTTGTAATACACTGTAGCACTTTGAGGTTGTTTACTCAATGTAAAATGCTTTTTAAAAATAAAATCTATTATTATTATTATTATGAACAAGTGGCATGAACAGAGCATGAAACTGTGGCATGAAAAGAGCATGAAACTGTGGCATGAACAGAGCATGAAACTGTGGCATGAACAGAGCATGAAACTGTGGCATGAACAGAGCATGAAACTGTGGCATGAACAGAGCATGAAACTGTGGCATGAAAAGAGCATGAAACTGTGGCATGAACAGAGCATGAAACTGTGGCATGAACAGAGCATGAAACGGTGGCATGAACAGAGCATGAAACTGTGGCATGAACAGAGCATGAAACTGTGGCATGAAAACAGCATGAAACTGTGGCATGAACAGAGCATGAAACTGGCATGAACAGAGCATGAAACAGTGGCATGAACAGAGCATGAAACTGTGGCATGAACAGAGCATGAAACTGTGGCATGAAAAGAGCATGAAACTGTGGCATGAACAGAGCATGAAACTGTGGCATGAACAGAGCATGAAACTGTGGCATGAAATGAGCATGAAACTGTGGCATGAACAGAGCATGAAACTGTGGCATGAAAAGAGCATGAAACTGTGGCATGAACAGAGCACGAAACTGTGGCATGAAAAGAGCATGAAACTGTGGCATGAAAAGAGCATGAAACGGTGGCGTGAAAAGAGCATGAAACTGTGGCATGAACAGAGCATGAAACTGTGGCATGAACAGAGCATGAAACGGTGGCATGAACAGAGCATGAAACTGTGGTATGAACAGAGCATGAAACTGTGGCATGAACAGAGCATGAAACTGTGGCATGAAAAGAGCATGAAACTGTGGCATGAACAGAGCATGAAACTGTGGCATGAGCAGAGCATGAAACTGTGGCATGAACAGAGCATGACACTGTGGCATGAACAGAGCATGAAACTGTGGCATGAAAAGAGCATGAAACGGTGGCATGAACAGAGAATGAAACTGTGGCATGAACAGAGCATGAAACTGTGGCATGAAAAGAGCATGAAACTATGGCATGAACAGAGCATGAAACTGTGGCATGAACAGAGCATGAAACTGTGGCATGAACAGAGCATGAAACTGTGGCATGAACAGAGCATGAAACTGTGGCATGAACAGAGCATGAAACTGTGGCATGAACAGAGCATGAAACGGTGGCATGAACAGAGCATGAAACTGTGGCATGAACAGAGCATGAAACTGTGGCATGAACAGAGCATGAAACTGTGGCATGAACAGAGCATGAAACTGTGGCATGAACAGAGCATGAAACTGTGGCATGAACAGAGCATGAAACTGTGGCATGAACAGAGCATGAAACTGTGGCATGAACAGAGCATGAAACTGTGGCATGAACAGAGCATGAAACTGTGGCATGAACAGAGCATGAAACTGTGGCATGAACAGAGCATGAAACTGTGGC
>NC_084731.1:8436441-8448941 GCF_033978785.1 Entelurus aequoreus
TGAACCTGTTAAGGTTAAAGAGCCTGCCATCGGTTCTATACAGGATGGGGATCCCCTGTGGCAACTCTTTGCCAATGAGGTGCAGTATAGCACCAATAAAGATGGCAAACAGGGTGGGAGCTATGATACACCCTTGCTTGACACCCGTCTCCACAGTGAAAGGCTCAGACTCGGAGCCGCTGTTGCTGAGCACTGTGGCTGCCATGCCATCATGTAGAAGCCTCACTATTCTGATAAATTTATCGTGGCAGCCGCACCTCGACAGCACACTCCACAGAGCCTGACGGTCTACCGTGTCAAAGGCCTTTGTCAGGTCTATGAAGGCCATGTACAAAGGCTGTCTTTGTTCACGACATTTTTCCTGGAGTTGGCGGGCTGTAAAAATCATGTCGGCTGTGCCTCTAGCTGGGCGAAAGCCACACTGTGATTCTGGGAGTGCTTCCTCAGATAGTGGTAGCAATCGATTTGCAAGGACACGAGCTAAGATTTTGCCAGTTGTTGACAGGAGTGAGATGCCCCTGTAGTTTCCACAGTCAGCCTTGTCCCCCTTCTTGAATATGGTCACAATAAGAGCGTTCCTGAGCTCTGAGGGGAGTTCTTCTTTTTCCCAGACCTTGAGAAGTAGGGTGTGGATTTGATACAGGAGCTCTCTTCCACCTTCCTTTAGGATCTCCGCTGGGATCCCATCTGGTCCGGCAGCCTTGTTGTTCCTTAGACTCCTGATGGCATCTTGAACCTCTGTTATGGTGGGGGGTTCCCCCATATCTTCCCTGATGGGACTCTGGGGGATGTGGTTGGTGATGTCTGGTTCAGCTGTGCTGTCACGATTGAGGAGTTCCTGAAAGTGCTCCTTCCATCAGGCATTAATGGACTCATTGTCCTTTAGCAGCTGCTGCCCATCCTTTGAGCGCAGGGGGTTTAGGCCGCGGTAAGTTGGCCCATAGACAGCCTTGGTAGCACTAAAAAAGCCTCTGGTGTCCCCTGAGTCTGCTAGTCTCTGGATCTCCAGAGCCCTTTCAGTCCACCAGGAGTTCTTAAGCTCCCTTACCCGGCTCTGAACATCTGCCTTGGCTCTCGAGTGAGCTATTTTTTTGGCTTTACAGGTCACATCATTCTGCCAGGTGTGAAAGGCACTCCGTTTTTTGGAGATGAGCTGTTCTATCTCTGTGTCGTTCTCATCAAACCAGTCCTGGTGTTTTCTGGACTTGTACCCAAGGGTGGTTTTACAGGTAACGAGGATGGTTGATTTGAGCAGGTTCCAGTGTTCTTCGATGTTATCAGGGTATTCCTGCTGGAGGCTTTCCTCAAGGGATGTCTGAAGTTGCTGCTGGGTGGCAGTTTCATTCAGGCCTTCGAGGTTCAGCCTTGGCCGGATCTGCTTCTTTTGAACCCTCCTTTTCCTCTTAAGTCTGATGGACATTGTGGAGCGAATGAGGCGGTGATCTGTCCAACAGGCATCTGTGTCCAACATGGCCCTTGTGATGTTCACATCACAACGGTCCCTGGCTCGCACAATGACATAGTCAATGAGATGCCATTGTTTGGATCGAGGATGCCTCCAAGATGCCTTCAGTTTGTTTTTCTGGCGGAAGAGAGTGTTGGTAATTGTGAGGTTGTGCTGTGAACATTTGCTGAGAAGCAGGATTCCATTGGAGTTGATGTTCCCGATGCCTTCCTTCCCTATAGTGCCCTTCCAGAGGTGTTGGTCCCGGCCGACCCTGGCATTAAAGTCACCTAGGAGAATAATCTTATCCTCCTTTGGGATCCTAGACAGTGTCTCATCTAAGCAGGCGTAGAAGGTCTCTTTTACTTCGTCTTCAGAGTCTAAAGTAGGGGCATAGGCGCTGATAACTGTTGCCATCTGGTTGTTGGTGAGCACCAGACGGACAGTCATGAGACGTTCACTAATCCCCACGGGAAGTTCAGAGAGGTGACTAACAAGCTGGTTTCTGATGGCAAATCCAACCCCATGGATTCTGGGCTCATCAGAGGCTTTTCCTTTCCAGAAGAAAGTGTAGCCACCCTTTTCCTCCTTCAGTTGTCCTTCGTCTGCACGTCGGGTTTCGGAAAGTGCAGCTATGTCTATCCGGCATCTCTGCAGTTCCCTGGCAATGATCGCAGTTCTCCTCTCTGGTCTGTCGCTGGCCGTATTATCCATCATTGTGCGTACATTCCACGCTCCAAAATTCATATTTCGTGTTTTTCGACCGCATATGGTGATCCCTCTGGATGCGGTAGTCCAGTCGGGAGGTTAGAGGCAGGCTATTTTTAGGGCACCTTTTCTAGCCCCTTCCCCAGGTGGGGTGAGCAGAGTGGATCCTAAAGAGGACTGCTCAGTCGTGAGTGTAGCTGCCGAAGGGCTCTTTCTGCCTCATTCCAAGAGCCCAGCGACTGAATCTTGCACCCACCGCCTTATGTGCCAGTTTTTGACTGGAGGCTTCCAGATCTCACAATCCTACCCCCGTCGCCATTCGCTGGTCGCCATAGGACTTAATCCGGGATGTTAGGGTGGATTCCCTATATGGAGGACGCCTGTGCGTGGAATCTTTTAATGTGGGGAGACTGGTGCACGGTCAGCCACCACACAGTCCTTGGCATTGAGCGGGCCAGGGTCCAGTGGCATGGAGACCAAGACGACTGGGGACCCGTCTTTGCTGCAGCCTTCATCCGCCTTCCCAGCCGTTGTGGTGCATTCCGCTGCCGCCATCTTCCGCCTGGTCCACCGTTGAGGCGGTTTTCACTATTCGCCCATAGCTGGGGTTATTTACCCATAGCTGGGACAGGGGTTGACTGGGCACCAGGGCATGTCCACACACCGGTGGGCCTGCATTCCCCGTCTCTGGGGCCCCCTGCTGCTCCGAGATCCCGTACAACTTAGCCTGGAACCGCGAGGTTCCAGTTACCGTGTGTGGCCACGAGGAGGCATGTACGAGTCTTGACAATGGAGAGGCTATGTACCGGCTGAGGAGGCTTATGCACTCGGCTCCTCTTTTCGCCCTCTGAGACAGAGGGCTAGCCGGCGGCACTAGCTGAAAGCAATGAGTATCAGGCAGAAGCAGCATGCAGCATAGCAAGCAAAAGCGGCATGCAGCATGCACTAACTACAGGTACTACTACTCCAAGGCTACTGCACTAGACGCATCACATCGCCCTGTGCGATGTTTTCTGCACACACACACATGTATGTATGTGTATATATATATATATATATATATACACATACATACATACATACATACATACATACATACATATATATATATATATATATATATATATATGCATATATATATATATATATACATACATACATACATACATACATATATATATATATATATATATATATATATATATAATATACATATATATATATATATATATACATATATATATATATATATATATATATATATATATATATATATATATATATATATATATATACACATACATACATACATACATACATACATACATACATACATATATATATATATATATATATATATATATATATATATATATATATATATATATATACATATATATATATACATATATATATATATATATATATATATATATATATACACATACATACATACATACATACATATATATATATATATATATATATATATATATATATATATATATATATATATATATATATATATATATATATATATATGCATATATATATATATATACATACATACATACATACATACATACATATATATATATATATATATATATATATATATATATATACACACACACACACACACACACACACACACACATGTATATATATATATATATATATATATATATATACACACACACACACACACACACACACACACACACACACACACACACACATGTATATATATATATATATATATATATATATATATATATATATATATATATATATATATATATATACATATATATACAAACATACATTGTACATATACACATATATACAGTAGTGGCACATTTTTTACAGTAAAAAACAGTTGCTAGACTAAAAAAAAACAATAGTACTGCTTTTCCATTTACAGTAAAATGTTGTAAAAACACCAACCGTACATTACATGGTAAAAAAAATAAAAATAAAAAAATAAAACTGGCAGCTCAGTTGTCAGAATTTAAAAAAAACCCAGCGGTACTGCTTTGCTATTGACCGTAATATGTTGTAAAAAAATTAATAAAAAAGCTGTACATTTTATAGTCAAATTCTGGTGACTGAGTTGCCAGTTTGTTTTTTTACTGTAAAATCTACTGATTTTTTATTTTATTTTATTTTTACAGCGTATATATAATAATCAAATACATAGCAAATTCAGATATTATTCACTATTACAAACCCCGTTTCCATATGAGTTGTAAATATATACGGAATACAATGATTTGCAAATCATTGTATTCCGTTTATATTTACATCTAACACAATTTCCCAACTCATTTGTACAATCCGCCCTCTAATGGCAGCCATTTTTTTGTTGTACTTTTTATAAACTTGCTAAATTAAAAAAAATTAAAAAAAATTCTCATCGTCTTTAGGGGGTATTTTGTGTAGAATTTTGAGGACAACAATGAATGTATTGCATTTTCGAAGGGTGTAACATAACAAAATGTGGAAAAAGTTAAGTGCTGTAAAAACATAGTGCTGCAAGGCATGCTGGGAATCAGAGTACAATATTTGCACCTCAACACTGGCGTATACGAATATAATTGACTTTACTAAACAACAAATGAGTTTATCAAAGCAATCAGTGGTGTTCCTTTGTAGGAGATGAGCGCTTTAGGAGCCAGGGGCCACTTCAAACGCCGACGTTCTTAATCGTCTTGTCATCAAAACACAAAATAACAATTTGGAAGGTCCAATTTTAGTTGGATAATCCTTCAACGAGTCCCTCAATTATACGTGAAATTGTGCGCTGGCAGGGGTCCGAACACTTGAATGAAGGCGCGGGATTATTCTTCGCAACAAAAAAAATACACAATCAGTATCCTAAGTCCCCCACTTAGCCCTGAAGCTAATTAACCAGCGGCGGGCGGATGATTAATTCAGTTTGGGGGAGATTTGCTTCCTCTTGGTCTTAGGAGAAAGTGCAAAAAGAAATACTTGACACCAGAAAAGTCATCTTTGGATCTGTAAAGAGTGCAGGAACAAACAAATCCATTATCACAAAATCTATCGCTTCTTTCCAAAAAAAAAAAAACCCCTCTGAGGGCCACTTGAAGAGGAACCCAGAGGGGGTTTGGGGGGCTGCAATAGTTTGTTTGAGGATTATGAAGACGTTACCATCCAAAGCTGGAGACCTCAGCCTCCGTTGCGCCTCCAAAAGGTCACCAGCCAAGTTCTGCATTCCTGCATGGAGTGAAAAATACCAGTTTACCTGCAAAAACTGCAAAAGCACCCCCTTGGCATGACCGTCAACTAGGGTTGTAGTCGATACTACTATGATTACGTCGATATTTTTTTATTTTTAACTGTAAGCGCAAGTTAAAACGCTACCATGCAAAAGCCAAAGCCATTTATCAACAACACCCAGAAACCACTTTGGACTGACGCAAAGTGGGAAAGTGTTCTGACGAGTCCACGTTTCAATAATAATGAATCATATTCGGTACTACACCGCCTCTAAAAAAGTACCAGTCCCCCGCGCCCCCGTCGTCGTCACGTCGTGTCATTGCTGGTTTACGAGCATGTTCGGCAGCGCGCACACATGGAGTACTTACAAGCAGACATAGTGTGTAGACAGAAAAGGGAGAACAAACGCATTTTGGCTTAAAAACTGATGATAAAGGTGAAGTTGTAACACTGAAACTCCCTCAGGAAGAGGTGCTTTAAGACATGGCTAGCTAGCTAGTGGCTAACGTCCATCCGCAGTGTTTTAGCTACTTCTAAATCACTAATCCTCGCCTCCATGGTGACAAATAAAGTACGTTTCTTACAAGTATCATCCCTGCAGGACGAGGAATATCTTAGCATGCTTCACTACACACCGTAGCATCAAAATGTAAACAAACGCCATGGGTGGATCTACACCTGACATCCACTATAATGATGCCAAGTACAGAAGCGTATACTACTATAATTACATCAATATTTTTTTTAGCATCGCTACATCTGTAAGTGCAAGTTAAAACTCTACCATGCAAAAGCCACAGTTATTTATCAACAACACCCAGAAACACCACCGGCTTCGCTAGGCCCGAGCTCATCTAAAGTCCATCCTATAGTGTTGTAGCTACTTCTAAATCACTAATCCTCACCTCCATGGTGACAAATAAAGTAAGTTTCTTACAAGTATCATCCCTGCAGGACGAGGAATAGCTAAACATGCTTCACTATGCACCGTAGCATCTAAATGTAAACAAACGCCATGGGTGGAACTACACCTGACATCCACTATAATGATACCAAGTACAGAAGCGTATACTACTATAATTACATCAATATTTTTTTAGCATCGCTACATCTGTAAGTGCAAGTTAAAACTCTACCATGCAAAAGCCACAGTTATTTATCAACAACACCCAGAAACATCACCGGCTTCGCTGGGCCCGAGCTCATCTAAAGTCCATCCTACAGTGTTGTAGCTACTCCTAAATCACTAATCCTCGCCTCCATGGTGACAAATAAAGTAAGTTTCTTACAAGTATCATCCCTGTAGGACGAGGAATAGCTAAACATGCTTCCCTAAGCACCGTAGCATCAAAATGTAAACATACGCCATGGGTGGAACCACATCTGACATCCACTATAATGATACCAAATACAGAAGTGTATCTAGTCGATAGTACTATGATTACATTGATATATTTTTTTAGCATCGCTACATCTGTAAGTGCAAGTTAAAACTCTACCATGCAAAAGCCACAGTTATTTATCAACAACACCCAGAAACATCACCGGCTTCGCTGGGCCCGAGCTCATCTAAAGTCCATCCTACAGTGTTGTAGCTACTCCTAAATCACTAATCCTCGCCTCCATGGTGACAAATAAAGTAAGTTTCTTACAAGTATCATCCCTGCAGGATGAGGAATAGCTTAACGTGCTTCACTACATACCGTAGCATCAAAATGTATACAAACGCCATGGGTGGATCTACACCTGACATCCACTATAATGATACCAAGTACAGAAGCGTATACTACTATAATTACATCAATATTTTTTTAGCATCGCTACATCTGTAAGTGCAAGTAAAAACTCTACCATGCAAAAGCCACAGTTATTTATCAACAACACCCAGAAACATCACCGGCTTCGCTGGGCCCGAGCTCATCTAAAGTCCATCCTACAGTGTTGTAGCTACTCCTAAATCACTAATCCTCGCCTCCATGGTGACAAATAAAGTAAGTTTCTTACAAGTATCATCCCTGCAGGACGAGGAATAGCTAAACATGCTTCACTACACACCGTAGCATCAAAATGTAAACAAACGCCATGAGTGGAACTACACCTGACATCCACTATAATGATACCAAGTACAGAAGCGTATACTACTATAATTACATCAATATTTTTTTAGCATCGCTACATCTGTAAGTGCAAGTTAAAACTCTACCATGCAAAAGCCACAGTTATTTATCAACAACACCCAGAAACGCCACCGGCTTCGCTAGGCCCGAGCTCATCTAAAGTCCATCCTACAGTGTTGTAGCTACTCCTAAATCACTAATCCTCGCCTCCATGGTGACAAATAAAGTAAGTTTCTTACAAGTATCATCCCTGCAGGACGAGGAATAGCTTAACATGCTTCACTATGCACCGTAGCATCAAAATGTAAACAAACGCCATGGGTGGAACTACACCGGACATGCACTATAATGATACCAAATACAGAAGCGTATCTAGTCGATACTACTATGATTACATCGGAAAAAAATTAGCATCGCTACATCTGTAAGTGCAAGTTAAAACTCTACCATGCAAAAGCCACAGTTATTTATCAACAACACCCAGAAACACCACCGGCTTCGCTAGGCCCGAGCTCATCTAAAGTCCATCCTACAGTGTTGTAGCGACTTCTAAATCACTAATCCCCGCCTCCATGGTGACAAATAAAGTACGTTTCTTACAAGTATCATCCCTGCAGGACGAGGAATAGCTAAACATGCTTCACTACACACCGTAGCATCAAAATATAAACAAACGCCATTGGTGGATCTACACCTGACATCCACTGTAATGATACCAAGTATTACATCAATATATTTTTCAGCATCGCTACATCTGTAAGTGCAAGTTAAAACTCTACCATGCAAAAGCCAAAGTCATGTATCAACAACACCCATTTCTGGGTGTTGTTGTTGAACTAAAGGAGCCTAAAACAAGCACAAAACACAAAACATGATCCGGACCACGGATCATGACAATTAATTATTACATTACATCGATTACATCGATAGTTTTTTAGTATTGCAACATCTGTAAGTGCAAGTTAAAACTCTACTATTGTCAGGTTCAAACACTGATGACATTTATTAATCAGACAAGAAGCAAGGAATCATGCAGAGACAGAGTTCAATTTAGCTCATGAGGAGGACGCATGGAGCTGCACACTTAGTCACAGTCTCGCCCTACGCTCTAAGGTTTTTTATTTAGAGTTCCATAGTCAACATCACTGAGGCCGCCTCTAAAAGGAGTGGTCACATATATTATGCAAAGCAGGTCCAGGACGCACAATTTGTGACGGAATGTGCTGGAGCCTTGTGATTTCGCCTTGTCCCCGCTTCGTCTGCGTGCTGTCATCTTATCTTCGTTGAGGTCCTTGAAGTCCTTGGCTGTTAGCGGGCTAAAACAAAGATAACATCTGTGGCTGAGGCCACCCCTCAGACAAGAAGTTTTGTCCTTGCATAGATTAGACAAGTCTAACTTGAACACAATAGCTAATAACTAAAGCAACGGACTTTAAACATACTAAAGTTAGTGTGATAATATATACATAATTATTCTAACAACTATGCAAAGCCAACGTCATTTATCAACAACACCCAGGAACGGGCCCGAGCTCATCTAAGATGGACTGATGCAATGTGGAAAAGTGTTCTGTGGTCTGCACGAGTCCACGTTTGAAATTGTTTTTGGAAAGTGTGGGAGAGGAAAAGAACCATCCGGATTGTTATAGGCGCAAAGTGTAAAAGGCAGCATGTGTGATGGTATGGGGGTGTATTAGTGCCCAAGACATGGGTAACTTACACATCTGTGAAGGCACCATTAATTAACCAATATTCTTTTTTTTAACTTGATATATTGAAAAATAACATCAATGAGTTGACTGATGAACATTATCACATCATTTATTCAAAAAGTATAAATAACGACAAATAAAGATAGAATACGGTCCGTGTGCCTTCCGTTCATTCTATTTCCAATTAACACATTACATTGATTACATTGATAGTTTTTAGCATCCCTACATCTGCAAAGCCAACGTCATTTATCAACAACACCCAGAACCGGGCCCAAGCTCATCTAAGATGGACTGATGCAAAGTGGAAAAGTGTTCTGTGGTCTGACGAGTCCACGTTTCAAATTGTTTTCGGAAAGTGTGGACAAAAAACAACATTGAATGCCCGTGGCCTTCGATCCCTCAGGCGGTACTGCATCAACAAGCGACATCAGTGTGTAAAGGATATCACCACATGGGCTCAGGAACACTTCATAAAACCACTGTCAGTAACTACAGTTCGTCGCTACATCTGTCAGTGCAAGTTAAAACTCTACTACGCAAAGTGAAAGCCATTTATCAACAACACCCAGAAACGCCGCCGACTTCACTGGGCCTGAGCTCATCTAAGATGGACTGATGCAAAGTGGAAAAGTGTTCTGTGGTCTGACGAGTCCACGTTTCAAATTGTTTTCGGAAAGTGTGGACAAAAGTCAACATTGAATGCCCATGGCCTTCGATCCCTCAGGCGGTACTGCATCAACAAGCGACATCAGTGTGTAAAGGATATCACCACATGGGCTCAGGAACACTTCAGAAAACCACTGTCAGTAACTACAGCTCGTCGCTACATCTGTAAGTGCAAGTTAAAACTCTACTACGCAAAGTGAAAGCCATTTATCAACAACACCCAGAAACGCCGCCGACTTCACTGGGCCTGAGCTCATCTAAGATGGACTGATGCAAAGTGTAAAAGTGTTCTGTGGTTTGACGAGTCCACGTTTCAAATTGTTTTCGGAAAGTGTGGACAAAAGTCAACATTGAATGCCCGTGGCCTTCGATCCCTCAGGCGGTACTGCATCAAAAAGCGACATCAGTGTGTAAAGGATATCACCACATGGGCTCAGGAACACTTCAGAAAACCACTGTCAGTAACTACAGTTCGTCGCTACATCTGTAAGTGTAAGTTAAAACTCTACTACGCAAAGTGAAAGCCATTTATCAACAACACCCAGAAACGCTGCCGACTTCACTGGGCCTGAGCTCATCTAAGATGGACTGACGCAAAGTGGAAAAGTGTTCTGTGGTCTGACGAGTCCACATTTCCAATTGTTTGTGGAAACTGTGGACGTCGTGTCCTCCGGGAACAAAGAGAAAAAGAACCATCCGGATTGTTATAAGCGCAAAGTGTAAAAGGCAGCATGTGTGATGGTATGGGGGTGTATTAGTGCCCAAGACACGGGTAACTTACACATCTGTGAAGGCGCCATTAATGCTCAAAGGTACATACAGGTTTTGGAGCAACATACGTTGCCATCCAAGCAACATTATCATGGACGCCCCTGCTTATTTCAGCAAAACGATGCCAACAGCTACTAGACTGGACTGCCATGTAACACAGTGGTAAAAATGCCCCTCTGACAACTTTTTTGCAATGTGTTGCTGCCATTCAATTCTAAGTTAATGATTATTTGCAACAACAAAAAACAAGTTTCTCAGTGTGAACATTAAGTATCTTGTCTTTGCAGTCTATTTAATTGAATATAAGTTGAAAAGGATTTGCAAATCATTGTATTCTGTTTTTATTTTACCATTTACACAACGTGACAACTTCACTGGTTTTGGGGGTTTTTGTACGAGCCTATGAATCTCTGCAAAAAATGTAGAGGCCGTGACTTGCATGCAGTAGTCAAAGTAGTGTTTGTGTTGCAAGAACTACAGCCGTCAAGGCGAGCTGGATGTTCTTATTTGGACATTAAGTCCAGCTCTCAGCCAGGGGGGGGGGGGGGGGGGGGGAGCTCCTCCCACCTGCTTCGGGCAGCGAGGAAAGACAGAAAAGACGACAGGATAACAAGTTATATTCATGTCATCCGCAATGCAACATCCACGTGACACAAATCCTGCCAAAAGTTGCTTTTTTTTATGCAGCTTGTGTGATTTTTTTGGCATGTGCATCTTTACTATTTTGTAGTTAATTTTTGACTGTGTCTGGGGGGGGGGGAAAGCGGTGACGACTACCTTTAAAGGCTTAGTGGCCACATGCGTGGACAGCACCTTTTAGCTCGTATTTCCAAGATTGTGTACACTCCTAAATTGGGGTCTTATGGCCACGTATGTGGACACTTATACTGCCATCTGGTGGTGTCAGAAGAGTACAACATGCAATGGAATTTGGAAAAAAAAAGTGTAAAAATAAGAATTAGCATGTCACTACACATGAAGTACACGTTTGTGTACTTATGGACTAAGTACATCATATCAAAAGATGATTCTTAGTTTTTATTCTAATTAGGGTCCAATAAGCCCAAATAGCAAAGAGAAGAAAATTAAAAAGCATGTAAACAAACAGCTTGGGCCTTAAGAGGTTGTAAGGCAGGAGTCACCAACGTGGTGCCCGCGGGCACCAGGTAGCCCGTAAGTACCAGATGAGTAGCCCGCTGGCCTGTTCTAAAAATAGCTCAAATAGCAGCACTTACCAGTGAGCTGCCTCTATTTTTTAAATTGTATTTATTTACTAGCAAGCTGGTCTCGCTTTGCCCGACATTTTTAATTCTAAGAGAGACAAAACTCAAATAGAATTTGAAAATCCAAGGAAATATTTTAAAGACTTGGTCTTCACTTGTTTAAATAAATTCATTAATTTTTTTACTTTGCTTCTTATAACTTTCAGAAAGACAATTTTAGAGAAAAAATACAACCCTAAAAATGATTTTAGGATTTTTAAACACATATACCTTTTTACCTTTTAAATTCCTTCCTCTTCTTTCCTGACAATTTAAATCAATGTTCAAGTAAATGTATTTTTTTTATTGTAAAGAATAATAAATAAATTTTAATTTAATTCTTCATTTTAGCTTCTGTTTTTTCGACGAAGAATATTTGTCAAATATTTCTTCAAACTTATTATGATTAAAATTCAAAAAAATTATTCTGGCAAATCTACAAAATCTGTAGAATCAAATTTAAATCTTATTTCAAAGTCTTTTGAATTTCTTTTAAAAATTTTGTTCTGGAAAATCTAGAAGAAATAATGATTTGTCTTTGTTAGAAATATAGCTTGGTCCAATTTGTTATATATTC
>NC_084731.1:8456441-8518941 GCF_033978785.1 Entelurus aequoreus
GCACAATAAGGAGGGCACTTGAAGAAAAATGGGCTGCATGGTCGAGTCGCCAGAAGAAAGCCATTTCTACGCAAATGTCACAAAGTATCCCGCTTACATTACGCCAAACAGCACAGAGACAAACCTCAAAACTTCTGGAACAAAGTAATTTGGAGTGATGGCCTTCTTCTGGCGACTCGACCATGCAGCCCATTTTTCTTCAAGTGCCTCCTTATTGTGCATCTTGAAACAGCCACACCACAATTTTATGTATGTATGTATGTATATATATAGATGCAACATCTAAGTTAATGCTTATTTGCAAAAAATTATATACGTTTTTCAGTGTGAACATTAAATATCTTGTCTTTGCAGTTTATTCTATATAAGTTGAAAAGGATGTGCAAATCATTGTATTCTGTTTTTATTTAAGAATTACACAATGTGCCAACTTCACTGTTTTGGGTTTTGCACACACACATATATATATATATATATTTATATATATATATATATGTGTGTGTGTATTAGCGGCTGGCTGTAGCAACACAACCAGGAGGACTTTGACTTGGATAGCAGACGCGCTATCCGACGCTAGCCGCCGACCGCACGGATGATCGGGTGAAGTCCTTCGTCCTTTCGTCGATCGCTGGAACGCAGGTGAGCACGGGTGTTGATGAGCAGATGAGGGCTGGCTGGCGTAGGTGGATAGCTAATGTTTTTATCATAGCATTGTGAGGTCCTGTTGCTAAGTTAGCTTAAATGGCGTCGTTAGCAACAGCATTGTTAAGCGTCGCCAAGGTGGAAAGCATTAACCGTGTAGTTACATGTCCATGGTTTAATAGTATTGTTGATCTTCTGTCCATCCTTCCAGTCAGGGGTTTATTTCTTTTGTTTCTATCTGCATTTAAGCCCGATGCTATCACGTTAGCTCCGCAGCTAAAGTGCTTCGCCGATGTATTGTCGTGGAGATAAAAGTCACTGTGAATGTCCATTTCGCGTTCTCGACTCTAATTTCAAGAGGATATAGTATCCGAGGTGGTTTAAAACACAAATCGTGATCCACAATAGAAAAAGGAGAAAGTGTGGAATCCAAAGAGCCAGCTTGTACCCAAAGACTATAAAAAAAATGGAGCCATTACCTCCCTGCTTGGCACTCAGCATCAAGGGTTGGAATTGGGGGCTAAATCACCAAAAATGATTCCCGGGCATGGCACCGCTGCTGCCCACTGCTCCCCTCACCTCCCAGGGGGTGATCAAGGGGATGGGTCAAATGCAGAGGACACATTTCACCACACCTCGTGTGTGTGTGACAATCATTGGTACTTTAACTGAACTTAACTTAAGTTACGGTCAGAGCGAAAAAAGATGCGTCCTGCACTGCACTCTAGTCCTTCACTCTCACGTTCCTCATACACAAATCTTTCATCCTGGCTCAAATTAATGGGGTAATCGTCGCTTTCTCGGTCCGAATCGCTCTCGCTGCGTTGAAAACAATAGGAAAATATGAGGGAGTGAACAACTGACTACGTCACGCTACTTCCGGTACAGGCTAGGCTTTTTTTTTCAATCAGCGAGCAAAAGTTGCGAACTTTATCGTCGATGTTCTCTACTAAATCCTTTCAGCAAAAATATGTCAATATCGCGAAATGATCGAGTATGACACATAGAATGGATCTGCTATCCCTCGTTTAAATAAAAACATTTCATTTCAGTAGGCCTTTGAATTAAAGCAACCTAACACATAAAACCGGGACAGATCCGGGGCCCCTGGACCTTGAGTTTGACACAGGGCTAAGTTTTTGAGACTTTTATTAGTAGGTTGCACAGTGAAGTACATATTCCGTACAATTGACCACTAAATGGTAACACCCGAATAAGTTTTTCAACTTGTTTAAGTCATTCGGATATAAGTAATAGAGAATCAAGCTGTGAGTAAGCTCCATAAATAAAGCAATCCAGGAAGCGCTCTCTGGCAAGTTTGAAAATGCAAGAACTGGCTCCACCTCCATTTCCTCCCCCTCCGTCAGTTATAAAAGTGTGTGTGTGTGTGAGACACCGATGCTTACTTCACTCACAGAGCTCTCATTACAGGCGCTGTGAGGACCACCAGACTTTCACTTCTTTTTTTTTTGCCCAAAAAAGGACCACCTAAACAGCAGAATGGTGAGTTTCTTTGTTGTTGTGGTGTGTGTGTGTGTGTGTGTGTGTGGTGTGATCCGGCCCAGCTTTGTTTCGGCCTCACGGGGCTGGGAATTTTGGAGTTTGAAAAGTTGTTAAGAGGACAGGAAGCAAAGTTGCGGCATGTGACTGCGCCTCCGGTTGAAGGTTAACACTTTCCATGTGGGCGCTGCATGGAGGCCTGCTGATGTGGCCTCTGCAGGCCTTGGCGGGCTATTTGTGTCCTTCGCCACCGGACCACGGAATTCTAAAGACCCGATCATGTCAACTAAATGTGCGCTGGAAAAGATCCGACGTCATGCAGAAAGGTTTTTTTTTTTTTCCAATTCAGTGTTTTGTGGAGGAAGGGCGCTGACCTCTGCCTTTTAGGCGGGATCCCAGTATGTCGCAAACGTTGGGGAAAGTTCGAAAGATAACGGTTGCACTTCCTTTTTTAGGCCGTTGAGGGACATTTTGGGTGTGGGGCGTGGAGTGATTGCTTTGGATTGAAGTTAGCATCTTTACTTTAATATGCATAGAGAAGCGGGTCGATCCAAACATCGATAGCACCGATACCAAAGGCAGTATAAGTACATTGAATAAATACTAAGCATTATGACATTTTTCAAATGTTTTATTTTTTTTTTCCCTCTCTTTTTGTTCCGTTGTTGAAATTTGAATTTAGTAATGGGGAAAACCCCTTGAAAAGCAGCATCTCCTTTTTTTGAAGGGGGCCCAAAGACTTTTCAAATGAACACAATGCAGTACACTGCAAAAAGTGAAATCTAAGTAAGATGAAATATCTGAAATAAGGGTGATATTTGCTTATTTTCTGTCTGATAAGATAATTCTTCTCACTAAGCAGATTTGATGTTCGAGTGTTTTACTTGTTTTAAGTGTTTTAATGATCTCAGTAAGATATTACGGCTTGTTGCTGAGATTTGATGACCTATATTGAGTAAAACATGCTTGAAACTAGAATATCAACTGTTGCAAAGCTGTGTCATCAACACTCACAAGTAGAGATGTCCGATATTATCGGCCGATATATGCGTTAAAATGTAATATCGGAAATGATCGGTATCTGGTTTTTTTATTATCGGTATCGTTTTTTTTTGTTTTTTTTTGGTTTTTTTTTATTAAATCCACATAAAAAACACAAGATACACTTACAATTAGTGCACCAACCCAAAAAACCTCCCTCCCCCATTTACACTCATTCACACAAAAGGGTTGTTTCTTTCTGTTATTAATATTCTGCTTCCTACATTATATATCAATATATATCAATACAGTCTGCAAGGGATACAGTCCGTAAGCACACATGATTGTGCGTGCTGCTGCTCCACTAATAGTACTAACCTTTAACAGTTCATTTTACTAATTTTCATTCATTACTAGTTTCTATGTAACTGTTTTTATATTGTTGTACTTTCTTTTTTATTCAAGAAAATGTTTTTAATTTATTTATCTTATTTTACTAATTTTTTTTAAAAAGTACCTTATCTTCACCATACCTGGTTGTCCAAATTAGGCATAATAATGTGTTAATTCCATGACTGCATATATCGGTTGATATCGGTATCGGTAATTAAAGAGTTGGACAATATCGGAATATCGGATATCGGCAAAAAGCCATTATCGGACATCCCTACTCACAAGTATAAAACTACTTTTTTAAAGTAATCATTTTTTACTTCAAGCATGAAAAAAAATCATGTCATTATGTCAAGATAATGGCACTAGCATTTACTTCATTTAAGAATATTTTTCAACATATTTTTTTTGTAATGCATTATTCACAAATAAATTAATTAATTTTTATTTTTTTTGGTTGCTTAAAGTCTTTGTGCTGTGTTTTATTTTGATTATACAGTGATTATTATCAATTTATAATATCAATATTTTAAATTGTTAAAAATATATAGAATTTTCCCTAGTTTAAAGAGCTATTTACTTATTTTTTTTAGTCTTCATTTTTACAACATAATCTTATTTTAGCATAAATATTTATATTTAGTGTTTAGTGTTATTTTCTGTCTGATAAGATAATTCTTCTCACTAAGCCGATTTGATGTTAGAGTGTTTTACTTGTTTTAAGGGTTTTGGTCCTAAATGATCTCAGTAAGATATTACAGCTTGTTGCTGAGATTTGATGACCTATATTGAGTAAAACATGCTTGAAACTAGAATATCAACTGTTGCAAAGCTGTGTCATCAACACTCACAAGTATAAAACTACTTTTTTAAAGTCATCATTTCTTATTTCAAGCATGAAAAAAAAAAATCATGTCATTATGTCAAGATAATGGCACTAGCATTTACTTCATTTAAGAATATTTTTCAACATATTTTTTTTGTAGTACATTATTCACAAATAAATTAATTTTTTTTTTTTTTGGTTGCTTAATTGATTATACAGTGATTATTATCAATTTATAATATAAATATTTTAAATTGTTAAAAATATATAGAATTTTCCCTAGTTTAAAGAGCTATTTACTTATTTTTTTAGTCTTCAACTTTACAACATAATCTTATTTTAGCATGAATATTTATATGTATATTTAGTTTTTAGTGTTATTTTCTGTCTGATAAGATAATTCTTCTCACTAAGCAGATTTTATGTTAGAGTGTTTTACTTGTTTTAAGGGTTTTGGTCCTAAATGATCTCAGTAAGATATTACAGCTTGTTGCTGAGATTTGATGACCTATATTGAGTAAAACATGCTTGAAACTAGAATATCAACTGTTGCAAAGCTGTGTCATCAACACTCACAAGTATGAAACTACTTTTTTAAAGTAATAATTTCTTATTTCAAGCATGAAAAAAAAAATCATGTCATTATGTCAAGATAATGGCACTAGCATTTACTTCATTTAAGAATATTTTTCAACATATTTTTTTTTGTAATACATTATTCACAAAAAAATAAATGAATTTATTTTATTTTTTTTGGTTGCTTAAAGTCTTTGTGCTGTGTTTTATTTTGATTATACAGTGATTATTATCAATTTATAATATCAATATTTTAAATTGTTAAAAAAATTATAGAAATGTCCTTAGTTTGCTCAGATACCTCTCAGAATTTACAATATTTACAATAGAATAACATATAATGCGGTAAAATATTGTTAAATTAATTTACAATTGTTTATATTGTTACATGTATGTTTATTATACGTCATATGAACTAATAATAAATAAATAAAATGGACACAGGATGAAGATTTTAAACTAACAAAAAACCTGTGAGACAATGTAGTCTAATTATATGAAATACATTATTCACAAAAAAAAATGTTTTTGGTTGCTAAAGTCTTTGTGCTGTGTTTTATTTTGATTATACAGTAATTATTATCAATTTATAATATCAATATTTTAAATTGTTAAAAAATTATAGAATTTTCCCTCGTTTAAAAAGCTATTTACTTATTTTTTTTTGTCTTCGACTTTACAACATAATCTTATTTTAGCATGAATATTTATATTTATATTTAATGCTAAAATTGGGAAAAATAACTCTTCAAAATAACTCTTCAAAATAAAAGCGTTTTCCAAAATATCCCGTGGATGCTTGATTTAGAAATCACAAGTTGAATAATACTTGTTTTCAGAATAAAATACCTATTTCTATCCTAAAAGTCTGTATATATAAATCTTAATTTAGGAGTAAAATTAACTAGCTGCATGGACAGATAATTTCACTAGTGTTTAATTCCCCCCCCCCCCCCCCTTAAAATCTAGCCTTTTATCTTAAATTTTGTCATATTTTAAATTGTTAAAGAATTATAGAATTTTCCCTAGTTTAAAGAGCTATTTACTTATTTTTTTAGTCTTCGACTTTACAAAATAATCTTATTTTAGCATGAATATTTATATTTAATGTTAAAATTGGGAAAAATAACTCTTCAAAATAAAATATTTTTGTTTTCCACACAGAAAATATCCCGTGGATGCTTAATTTAGAAATCACAAGTTGAATAATGCTTGTTTTCAGAATAAAATACTTATTTCTATCCTAAAACTCTGGATATAAAATCTTATTTAGGATGTAATACCGAGTAAAATTAACTAGCTGCATGTACAGATAATTTCAATAGTGTTTAATTTTTTTTACCTATCTAAAATCTAGCATTTTATTTTACATTTTGTCAGGTTTTTTTTGTCATACATTATTCACAAATAAATTATTTGATTTTTTTTTTGTTGTTGCTTAAAGTCTTTTTGCTGTGTTTTATTTTAATTATACAGTGATTATTATCCATTTATAATATCAATATTTTAAATTAAAAAAAATATATATATAATTTTCCCTAGTTTAAAGAGCTATTTACTTATTTTTGTAGTCTTCGACTTTACAACATAATCTTATTTTAGCATGAATATTTATATTTATATTTAGTGTTAAAATTGGGAAAAATAACTCTTCAAAATAAAATATTTTTGTTTTCCACATATAAAATATCCCGTGGATGCTTAATTTAGAAATCACAAGTTGAATAATGCTTGTTTTCAGAATAAAATACTTATTTCTATCCTAAAACTCTGGATATAAAATCTTATTTAGGATGTAATACCGAATAAAATTAACTAGCTGCATGGACAGATAATTTCAATAGTGTTTAATTTTTTTTTCCTACCTAAAATCTAGCATTTTATTTTACATTTTGTCAGGTTTTTTTTGTCATACATTATTCACAAATAAATTTTTTTTGTTTGTTTTTTTTTTGGTTGCTTAAAGTCTTTTTGCTGTGTTTTATTTTAATTATACAGTGATTATTATCCATTTATAATATCAATATTTTAAATTTTAAAAAATATATAGAATTTTCCCTAGTTTAAAGAGCTATTTACTTATTTTTGTAGTCTTCGACTTTACAACATAATCTTATTTTAGCATGAATATTTATATTTATATTTAGTGTTAAAATTGGGAAAAATAACTCTTCAAAATAAAATATTTTCGTTTTCCACACAGAAAATATCCCGTGGATGCTTAATTTAGAAATCAAAAGTTGAATAATGCTTTTTTTCAGAATAAAATACTTATTTCTATCCTAAAACTCTGGATATAAAATCTTATTTAGGATGTAATACCGCGTAAAATTAACTAGCTGCATGGACAGATAATTTCAATAGTGTTTTTTTTTTTTTCCTAACTAAAATCTAGCATTTTATTTTACATTTTGTCAGGGTTTTTTTGTAATACATTATTCACAAATAAATAAATTGATTTTTGTTGTTGTTGTTGTTGCTTAAAGTCTTTTTGTGGTGTTTTATTTAGATTATACAGTGATTATTATCCATTTATAATATCAATATTTTAAATTGTAAAAAATATATAGAATTTTCCCTAGTTCAAAGAGTATTTACTTATTTTTTTAGTCTTCAACTTTACAACATAATCTTATTTTAGCATGAATATTTATATTTAATGTTAAAAATGGGAAAAATAACTCTTCAAAATGAAATATTTTCGTTTTCCACACAGAAAATATCCCGTGGATGCTTAATTTAGAAATCCCAAGTTGAATAATGCTTTTTTTCCAGAATAAAATACTTATTTCTATCCTAAAACTCTGGATATAAAAATCTTATTTTGGATGTATTACCAAGTAAAATTAACGAGCTGCATGGACAGATAATTTCAATAGTGTTTAAAAAAAAATTCTCCCTAAAATCTAGCGTTTTATCTTACATTTTGTCAGGTTTTTTTTGTAATACATTATTCACAAATAAATAGATAGATTTTTTTTATTTTTTTTTGCTTAAA
The DNA here is from genome assembly GCF_033978785.1 of Entelurus aequoreus. Classification (NCBI taxonomy): domain Eukaryota; kingdom Metazoa; phylum Chordata; class Actinopteri; order Syngnathiformes; family Syngnathidae; genus Entelurus; species Entelurus aequoreus. Next base: position 8,464,358 of record NC_084731.1, read on the forward strand.
GTCTTTGTGCTGTGTTTTATTTTGATTATACAGTAATCATTATCAATTTATAATATCAATATTTTAAATTGTAAAAAAAAAATAGAATTTTCCCTAGTTTAAAGAGCTATTTACTTATTTTTTTAGTCTTTGACTTTACAACATAATCTTATTTTGGCATGAATATTTATATTTATATTTAGTGTTAACATTGGGAAAAATAACTCTTCAAAATAAAATATTTTCGTTTTCCACACAGAAAATATCCTGTGGATGCTTAATTTAGAAATCACAAGTTGAATAATGCTTGTTTTCAGAATAAAATACTTATTTCTATCCTAAAACTCTGGATATAAAAATCTTATTTTGGATGTATTACCAAGTAAAATTAACGAGCTGCATGGACAGATAATTTCAATAGTGTTTAATTTTTTTTTCCTACCTAAAATCTAGCATTTTATTTTACATTTTGTCAGGTTTTTTTTGTAATACATTATTCACAAATAAATAAATTTATTTTTTTGTTGTTGTTGTTGCTTAAAGTCTTTTTGCTGTTTTATTTTGATTATACAGTAATTATTATCCATTTATAATATCAATATTTTAAATTGTAAAAAAATATATAGAATTTTCCCTAGTTTAAAGAGCTATTTACTTATTTTTTTAGTCTTCAACTTTACAACATAATCTTATTTTAGCATGAATATTTATATTTAATGTTAAAATTGGGAAAAATAACTCTTCCAAATGAAATATTTTCGTTTTCCACACAGAAAATATCCCGTGGATGCTTAATTTAGAAATCACAAGTTGAATAATGCTGGTTTTCAGAATAAAATACTTATTTCTATCCTAAAACTCTGGATATAAAATCTTATTTAGGATGTATTACCGACTAAAACTAACTAGCTGCATGGACAGATAATTTCAATAGTGTTTAATTTTTTTCCCTACCTAAAATCAAGCATTTTATTTTACATTTTGTCAGGTTTTTTTTGTAATACATTATTCACAAATAAATAAATTTTTTTTTTTTTGTTGTTGTTGCTTAAAGTCTTTTTGCTGTGTTTTATTTTGATTATACAGTAATTATTATCCATTTATAATATCAATATTTTAAATTGTAAAAAAAATATAGAATTTTCCCTAGTTTAAAGAGCTATTTACTTATTTTTTTAGTCTTCAACTTTACAACATAATCTTATTTTAGCATGAATATTTATATTTAATGTTAAAATTGGGAAAAATAACTCTTCCAAATGAAATATTTTCGTTTTCCACACAGAAAATATCCCGTGGATGCTTAATTTAGAAATCCCAAGTTTAATAATGCTTGTTTTCAGAATAAAATACTTATTTGTATCGTACAACTCTAGATGTAAAAATCTTATTTAGGATGTATAACAGAGTAAAATTAACTAGCTGCATGGACAGATAATTTCACTACTGTTTAATTTTTTTCCCCCTTAAAATCTAGCCTTTTATCTTAAAATTGTCAGGTTTTTTTTTTTGCATTGCACAATACAACACTTATTTACAGTTTGTCATGTCCAAAAAGGATTAGAAGAAATAAGCAGAGTTTATTAAATTCTACCCCTCATATAATAATTATAGGCAAACTTACAAAGATATTCAAAATAGTACAGTAAGTAAAATGTATTGGTCATATTGGTGCTGTATAGTGGTTACTTGGTATCCAATCAACACTTCAATGTGCCGTATCGCTCACTATGCTGTGTTCAGTACAATGGCGTCTTCTTATAAAACAGGAAGAAGCTGCAATATCTACTTTCCTGCGTTGCAACGAGCAGCTGACGTATGAACGTTGCCACACCAGAGGGGAGGATGTCGTTTTACGAGCGCGAATGTGGACGATAATGGCGGCCATATGTAGGGCGAGTGCAGCGGGAATCACTCAAAATAGCTGAGCTGGCTGCTGGCTCCCAACTTAGCAACTCCCCCGGGAGAGGGTGCAAGGGGTCAAGGGTCAAGGCATAAATACATTTAAAAAATCAATACCGGTTTTAGCCAGGGCAGCTCCGTGGGAAAACACAATGAGCTCCATTGAGGACATGTTTTCTGGCTTGAGAGACAGAGAGAGAGAGAGCGAGAGGAATGTCACGACAACACAAATATTTCCGTGAGTCACGTCCCCTCCCCCTTCCGAGGGAATGAGGTCACGGTGGCCAAATATGCACAATGATTAGTTGTGGTGTTTGTGTTCTGAAGGCATAAACAACTGCTACATGAAGTGTCTGACTGGACGCTGTGTGCAATGAGCTTTGGCAGCAAAATGCTCGATAGTCTGCTTTAGGCCAAACTCCCGAAACGACGAGACCTGACTAGTTGCGTCGCGGCGTGCCCGCACTTTTCTTGTCTGCGCCCCCGCCCTGACTTTCAAAAGGAACTTGGAAATATTTGCACAGGGCGTGGAAGCACTTCCAGCACCATCGGCATATCTAGGTCAGGAGACCCACCGGTTTCTGCATGTCGGGATGTCAGAAGGTGTAACTATTTGCAGGCTACGAGTACTTTTTTTTTTTCCCACTACAATAACACCAACAATAAAAACAATTAGAGCAGCGTTAACTTGATTAATCACACGTTGTTTTCATGTTACAGCCTTAAAGGCCTACTGAAATGACATTTTTTAATTCAAACGGGGATAGCAGATCTATTCTATGTGTCATACTTGATCATTTCGCGATATTGCCATATTTTTGCTGAAAGGATTTAGTAGAGAACAACGACGATAAAGATCGCAACTTTTGGTATCTGATAAAATAAAAGGCTTGCACCTACCGGAAGTAGCATGACGTAGTCAATTGAACATATCCGCAAAGTTCCCTATTGTTTACAATGATGGCCGCATGAAGTGAGAGAGATTCGGACCGAGAAAGCGACTATTTCCCCATTAATTTGAGCGAGGATGAAAGATTTGTAGATGAGGAAAATGCAAGTGAAGGACTAGTGGGGAGTTGAAGCTATTCAGATAGGGAAGATGCTGTGAGAGGCGGGGGTGACCTGATATTCAGCTGGGAATGACTACAACAGTAAATAAACACAAGACATATATATACTCTATTAGCCACAACACAACCAGGCTTATATTGAATATGCCACAAATTAATCCCGCATAAAAACACCTAGGTGTTTGTTATGCTAGCTCCTAGCTACTAGCTACTAGCTCGAGCTAGTTATAGCTAGAGCGGGTAATATGGACGGGATACCGTCCATAAAACCCGCCAATACAATTCAAACATCTGCACAACACACACACACACTCAGCCCAAAGAACCGTTCACCTAACCCAAGGTTCATAAAGCTTATATATTTAATCAAAGTTACGTACGTGACACGCACGTACTGGCAAACAATCAAATGTTTGGAAGCGCGCGGGTGGGACCTGATATTCAGCTGGGAATGACTACAACAGTAAATAAACACAAGACATATATATACTCTATTAGCCACAACACAACCAGGCTTATATTTAATATGCCACAAATTAATCCTAATGCTAGCTCCTAGCTACTAGCTCCAGCTAGTTATAGCAAGCGATCAAATGTTTGGAAGCGCAGCTGTGTACTCACGGTATCGCAACTGTGTATCCAAATCAAAGTCCTCCTGGTTAGAGTCTCTGTTGTCCGAGTTCTTCGATCTTGACTGCATCTTTCGGGAATGTAAACAAAGAAGCGCCGGCTGTGTACGTGTTGCTGCTGACTTCCCTCGCAAAATAGACGCTTCGCACCGACAACTTTCTTCTTTGCTTGCTCAGCTTCTTTCTCCATATTGCAATGAACAAATTGCAACAGATTCACCAACACAGATGTTCAGAATACTGTGGAATAATGACATGAAAACAGAGCTATTTCGTATTGGCTTCAATGGTGTCCGAATACTTCCGTTTCAATGATTGACGTCACGCGCATACGTCGTCCTCAGAGGCGTTTCGAACCGGAAGTTTAGCGGGAAATTTTAAATTGCACTTTATAAGTCAACCCGGCCGTATTGGCATGTGTTGCAATGTTAAGATTTCATCATTGATACATAAACTATCAGACTGTGTGGTCGGTAGTAGTGGCTTTCAGTAGGCCTTTAATCCAAAATGTAGTAAATTAATTTTTTGTTCTCAAAATTATACACACCATACCCCACGATGACTATGTGAAAAGTTTACAAAAATAAAATAAAAATCAAAGTAAAAAAAAAATAAAACGGGAAAATGGATTATACCGTATTTTTCGGAGTATAAGTCGCTCCGGAGTATAAGCCGCACCGGCCGAAAATGCATAATAAAGAAGGAAAACAACATATAAGTCGCACTGGAGTATAAGTCGCATTTTTTGAGGGAAATTTATTTGATAAAAGCCAACACCAAGAATAGACATTTGAAAGGCAATTTAAAATGTCTAAAGAATAGTGAACAACAGGCTGAATAAGTGTACGTTATATGAGGCATAAATAACCAACTGAGAAGGTGCCTGGTATGTTAACGTAACATATTATGGTAAGAGTCATTCAAATAACTATAACATATAGAACATGCTATACGTTTACCAAACAATCTGTCACTCCTAATCGCTAAATCCCATGAAATCTTATACGTCTAGTCTCTTACGTGAATGAATATTATTTGATATTTATAACGCTACTGTGTTAATAATTTCACACATAAGTCGCTCCAGGGGCGGTATGGCGTAGTGGGTAGAGCGGCCGTGCCAGAAACCTGAGGGTTGCAGGTTCGCTCCGCGCCTCTTGACATCCAAATTGCCGCCGTTGTGTCCTTGGGCAGGACACTTCACCCTTGCCCCCGGTGCCGCTCACACCGGTGAATGAATGATGAATGAGTGATAGGTGGTGGTCGGAGGGGCCGTAGGCGCAAACTGGCAGCCTCGCTTCCGTCAGTCTACCCCAGGGCAGCTTACCACCACCAGGTGTGAATGAATGATGGGTTCCCACTTCTCTGTGAGCGCTTTGAGTATCTAATAATAGAAAAGCGCGATATAAAATCTAATCCATTATTATTATTATTATTATAAGTCGCACCCCCGGCCAATCTATGAAAAAAACTGCGATTTATAGTCCGAAAAATACGGTATGTGAAAAGTTTACAAAAATAAAATGAAAATTAACCCGAGTGGAGGAGTTCAAGTACCTCGGAGTCTTGTTCACGAGTGAGGTAAGAGTGGATCGTGAGATCGACAGGCGGATCGGTGCGGCGTCTTCAGTAATGCGGACGCTGTATCGATCCGTTGTGGTGAAGAAGGAGCTGAGCCGGAAGGCAAAGCTCTCAATTTACCGGTCGATCTACGTCCCCATCCTCACCTATGGTCATGAGCTTTGGGTTATGACCGAAAGGACAAGATCACGGGTACAAGCGGGCGAAATGAGTTTCCTCCGCCGGGTGGTGGGGCTCTCCCTTAGAGATAGGGTGAGAAGCTCTGCCATCCGGGGGGAGCTCAAAGTAAAGTTGCTGCTCCTCCACATGGAGAGGAGCCACATGAGGTGGTTCGGGCATCTGCTCAGGATGCCACCCGAACGCCTCCCTAGGGAGGTGTTTAGGGCACGTCCAACCGGTAGGAGGCCACGGGGAAGACCCAGGACACATTGGGAAGACTATGTCTCCTGGCTGGCCTGGGAACGCCTCGGGATCCCCCGGGAAGAGCTGGACGAAGTGGCTGGGGAGAGGGAAGTCCCTGCTTAGGCTGCTACCGACCTCAGATAAGTGGAAGAAGATGGATGGATGGATGGATGGATGGAAAGTAAAAACAAAAAAAATGGTAAATGGGTTATACTTGTATAGCGGTTTTTCTACCTTCAAGGTACTCAAAGTGCTTTGACGCCATTTCCACATTCACACACACATTCACACACTGTTGGCTAACCACGACCCATCAGGAGCGAGGGTGAAGTGTCTTGCTCAAGGACACGACGGACCAATGCTTCTCACCCAAAACTGATGGAGGTTAAGAGGTGATGCAAAGAGGAATGGGCAAAACTGCCCAAAGATAGTTGTGCCAAGCTTGTTGGCATTGTATTCAAAATGTATTTTAATATACTTTGCTAGATTGAATCTATGTTTGCATATATTCTGGTGTGTTCGTATTTGATACTGGCACTAGGGGACAATTACCTGGGGAACTGAGTGGGTGGGTACTGAAAGGGTTTTGAAGGGTTGTCATTGATCTTGGGTTTATTATGTTTCTGTTATGGTTAAACAGGGGAGGTGACGGCAACTGACACCAGGGGTTTGTAAAGCTTTATGTATTTATTATATATATAGACCATATGTATAATAATAATCAGACAACGCTAAATATACTAACTAAGGAAATGAAGTGTGACAAAATCCAAAAATGTGCAGATGCCTCAACTTGTTGCCATGAGACACTATACTGTACTGTCTACAAAAGCCCACCCCAAAAAAGTAGTACCTTAACTGTGGATGGCTACATGAAAGGTTGTTTGACGGTCAGTTGATCGGGTGGATGCATACATCAGTGCAAAGATGAGTGAGGAGATTTCGACTGGTGTGCTCGCTGGCATATTTAACCTCAAAATACAGCCTGGAAGAACTTTAGATGCAAGAGACAATAAAATTGCATTTGTGTCCATGTTTTTTAAAATAATTTAAATCATGCAAGCGAGTAATAATCTGTGATCAATCGTGATTAATCCGATTAAAAAAATAAATAAAATAATGCATCTGTCCTCTTTGCCCCCACCCCCAGCGCGAGTGTATCTCCATCCATGTGGGCCAGGCTGGTGTCCAGATGGGCAACACCTGCTGGGAGCTGTACTGCCTGGAGCACGGCATCCAGCCCGACGGCCAAATGCCCAGCGACAAGCCCAAAGGAGGCCACGACGATTCCTTCACCACCTTCTTCAGTGAGACCGGCACGGGAAAGTATGTGCCCAGGGCCATATTTGTCGACCTGGAACCTACTGTCATTGGTGAGTTGGGCTTTTAACCACGTCCGGTACAGTGGAACCCATTTCAGTCCACCCCCGTTTATGTCGACAACACATCTACAGTCGCGATCAAAAATGTACATACACTTGTAAAGAACTTCATGTCATGGCTGTCTTGAGTTTCAAATCATTTCTACAACTCTTTTTTTTTTTGTGATAGAGTGATTGGAGCACATACTTGTTGGTCACTATAAACATTCATGAAGTTTGCTTCTTTTATGAATTTATTATGGGTCTACTGAAAATGTGAGCAAATGTGCTGGGTCAAAAGTATACATACAGCAATGTAAATATTTGCTTACATGTCCCTTGGCAAGTTTCATTGCAATAAGGCACTTTTGGTAGCCATCCACAAGCTTGAATTTTTGACCACAAAATTGGTTCAGTTCAGATAGATTTGTTGGTTTTCTGACATGGACTTGTTTCTTCAGCATTGTCCACACGTTTAAGTCGGGACTTTGGGAAGGCCATTCTAAAACCTTCATTCTAGCCTGATCCTTTACCACTTTTGACGTGTGTTTGGGGGTCATTGTCCTGTTGGAACACCCAACTGCGCCCAAGACCCAACATCCGGGCTGATGATTTTAGCTTGTCCTGAAGAATCCTCCTTTTTCATTGTCCTATTTAAAGCACCAGTTCCGTTGGCAGCAAAACAGGCCCAAAGCATAATACTACCACCACCATGCTTGACGGTAAGAATGGTGTTCCTGAGATTAAAGGCCTCACCTTTTCTCCTCCAAACATATCGCTGGGTATTGTGGCCAAACAGCTCCATTTTTGTTTCATCTGACCACAGAACTTTCCTCCAGAAGGTCTTATCTTTGTCCATGTGATGTCAGATGAAACAAACATGTAGTTGTTTGGCCACAATACCCAGCAATGAAAAAGGAGGATTACCTCCAAATTCTTCAGGACAACCTAAAATCATCAGCCCGGAGGTTGGGTCTTGGGCGCAGTTGGGTGTTCCAACAGGACAATGACCCCAAACACACGTCAAAAGTGGTAAAGGAATGGCTAAATCAGGCTAGAATTAAGGTTTTAGAATGGCCTTCTCAAAGTCCGGACTTAAACCCCATTGAGAACATGTGGACAATGCTGAAGAAACAAGTCCATGTCATAAAACCAACACATTTTGCTGAATTGCACCAATTTTGCCAAGAGGAGTGGTCAAAAATTCCAGCAGAAGCTTGTGGATGGCTACCAAAAGTGGCTTATTGCAGTGAAACTTGCCAAGGGACATGTAAGCAAATATTCACATTGCTGTATGTCAGGGGTGTCCAAACTTTTTCCACTGAGGGCCGCACACTGAAAAATCAAAGCAAACGGGGGCCATTTTGATATTTTTTTATTTTAAAAACCAATACAATATATGTATAAAAAATATACATTTAGGCCTCCACTCAAGCTTGATCCCGGGGACCCCAAAGGGTTTTGGTAAAAAAAAAAAAAAAAATGTGTCATTATTCAGTATTATTATTTTTATTATTATTCAAGTTTTAAATCCTCAGATCAACATTAGGTCTATCTGTCAATATAAAGTTTTTAAAGATTTAAGTCGTATGCTCTTTTTGTCAAAGAAAACCCAGTTTTTTTAATAGAAAAAAACACGAAATATGCAATATTTTCACCCAATAACATTTTTAAGTGGAATATTTGAGATTATATAATAATTGGAGCCTTAAAAAGGTCAACAACTCATAACACCATTGATTTTAATTCATTATTATTTTCTGAGCGATGACACTTAAAAAAAAAATCACACAAAAATTATTGGGGAACCAAAAGGGTCCTACTCATTAAAGTGTTAAAAAATAAATTACACAATAATCTCGAGATCAACTTCAGATCTATCCATCAATTATAAGTTGTATTTTTGTTTGTTTTTTGTTTGTTCGTTTTAGGCCCTTCTTTAAAAAAAAAAAAAAAAATGCAACATTTTTTATATGGCAAACACAAAATATGCAACATTTTCCCCAAAAAATATCTCAAAGTGCAATTTTTAATGTGAAGTAATTGGAGCCTTGGATAGGTCAATAATTCATAATGACATTGATTTTCATTCATTTTTATTTTTTTTTAAAGAAAGAAACAGCCTGCATGGCAGCTTTGTGTTATTAGAGTAAACATTGCAACATTTTCTTGTTACATTTCACCTGTTTGGTCTTTCATACCACTTTTTATGTTTTTAATGTTTTTAATCGTATTTTAAAATGGGCCGTGGGGCCGTTAAAAACTGACCTGCGGGCCGCAAATGGCCCCCTGGCCGCACTTTGGACATTTCTGCTGTATGTATACTTTTGACCCAGCACATTTGCTCACATTTTCAGTAGACCCATAATAAATTCATAAAAGAAGCAAACTTCATGAATGTTTTTTGTGACCAACAAGTATGTGCTCCAATCACTCTATCTCAAAAAAGTAAGAATTGTAGAAACCATTAGAAACTCAAGACAGCCATGACATTATGTTCTTTACAACTTTTGACCGCGACTGTATCTCAAGGTACCGTTTATTATTCCTAAAAAAAAGTGCCCGATTAGGTCAAGATCAACATTCATCCTGGATGTAAAATCTGAGACCCAGACAGGTAATTTCTATTGAAAAAATGGTCTGTTTGTTTATGTCGACCACCCGTCTATGTCGTAAGATTATCAAGTCCCAGTCCACCATGTTCTTACTATTATGCAACTCCACCTAATTGGTCCAAAAAATATTTTTGCAAATCAATGATTATAATCTGCAAATATTATATATATATATAACATTGCTTTGTAGAAGTCGGAATGCGTCGAGGATGGTTTGTCGTGACCCCAATATGCAGAGCACAGCGGGAGACGGCGTGCAGGTAAAATGGTATGCAATGATTAAACCCAAAATGAACAAAAGGGAAAGGAAAAGGCACTGAAGCTTAGGGATGGCTTATGCAAAACGAAAGCAAAACTGAACTTGCGACAAGGTAAACAAAAACTGAATGCTGGACGACAGCAAAGACTGAGTGGCTGCACAGGACAAAATACTTACTGTACTCCTCTCATGCTGATGTCCTCTTCCAGATGAGGTACGCACGGGAACGTATCGCCAGCTCTTTCACCCGGAGCAACTCATCTCTGGGAAGGAGGATGCTGCCAACAACTATGCCCGCGGCCACTACACCGTTGGAAAGGAGCACATCGACTCTGTCCTCAACAGGATCCGCAAGCTGGTGAGAATTATCCGCAGAACGTACCCAGGGGAGCAAATTCAGTACTTTTATAGGTACAGACCGGAGTCGGTTTGTACTACCGGGTACCAATTTTTCGTTAAATCATACGGTGCCGTATTTCAATGCCTTTGTTGCTTCGATATAATGTTGTGATTTTCCATGCCAGCAAAGCAAGAAGAAGATGCTCAAATGTACACTAGGGCTCCGCTTTTAAAAAATGCGCTAGATTGATAGATTGGATTTATTATAAACATGCTAAAGGTTACCATTAGTCATTTCAACACCACGGATTTTAGTAATCAAAACTAAAACTACGATGCACGTTACAATCAAACAGCTAGTGTGTAATAGGTACAACATAAACACTTTGTAGGGCTCAACAAAAGAAAAGACAGGCTCATTCAACTTAATGGCAAAGACTACTTTCTGCTAAGGCAACACAGCGTAGTCTATACACTACTGCCATCGAACTACTATAAATAGTGCAGTAGAATACTTGCAAACGAGACACAGCAGTATGAGAAAACAAGATAACAAATGGTTCCACGGTTCTCGCCCGGAAAAGGGTGGAGTGCCATCTCCGGGTTGGGGAGGAGACCCTGCCCCAAGTGGAGGAGTTCAAGTACCTCGGAGTCTTATTCACGAGTGAGGGAGGAGTGGATCGTGAGATGCGGTGTGGCATCTTCAGTAATGCGGACGCTGTATCGATCCGTTGTGGTGAAGAAGGAGCTGAGCCGGGAGGCAAAGCTCTCAATTTACCGGTCGATCTACGTTCCCATCCTCACCTACGGTCATGAGCTTTGGGTTATGACCGAAAGGACAAGATCACGGGTACAAGCGGCCGAAATGAGTTTCCTCCGCCGGGTGTCGGGGCTCTCCCTTAGAGATAGGGTGAGAAGCTCTGCCATCCGGGAGGAGCTCAAAGTAAAGCCGTTGCTCCTCCACATGGAGAGGAGCCAGATGAGGTGGTTCCGGCATCTGGTCAGGATGCCACAAGAACGCCTCCGTAGGGAGGTGTTTAGGGCACGTCCGACCGGTAGGAGGCCACTGGGAAGACCCAGGACACGTTGGGAAGACTATGTCTACCGGCTGGCCTGGGAACGCTTCGGGATCCCCCGGCAGGAGCTGGATGAAGTGGCTGGGGAGAGGGAAGTCTGGGCTTCCCTGGCCTCCCTGGGCTTCCCACAACGAGGTCCTCGGCTCAGATCCCACATCAGGGCAAGAAAAAAACTCAACCCAATGGGGTCAATATTTGTATCGATCTGCCCACCCGTTCAAGAGCTCTAGCTTAGCAGTTTGCTATGCTTTTTTGTATCCTCCAACGGTGTGTATAGTAACATGTTAGGCTATTCCTTGTCCTCTAGTGATAATGGTACTCGTACGGAAAACTGTATATTTGGCACCGTGGAGGCGAGGATTAGTGATTCAGAAGCTGCAGGGACATTAGCCACTACCCGTTAGCCAAGACGCTACATTGCGTTGAGGACACCATAGTTCGCATGTCACTGTCAAATTTGCGGGCCACATTTAGAATGTGTCATTATAAGTATTAAAAGCTCTATCGTCAACCAAAATAATATATCGTCCTTGTAGAACACTTAGCATATCTTCTTCTTTCAGTCGGACCAGTGCGTTGGTCTCCAAGGGTTCCTGGTGTTCCATTCCTTTGGAGGAGGAACCGGTTCCGGCTTCACGTCTCTTCTGATGGAGCGTCTCTCCGTTGACTTCGGCAAGAAGTCCAAGCTGGAGTTCGCCATCTATCCGGCCCCTCAGGTGTCCACCGCCGTGGTGGAGCCGTACAACTCCATCCTGACCACGCACACCACCTTGGAGCACTCCGACTGCGCCTTCATGGTGGACAACGAGGCCATCTATGACATCTGCCGTAGGAACCTGGACATAGAGCGTCCGTCATACACCAACCTGAATCGGCTAATCAGTCAGATTGTCTCTTCAATCACGGCCTCGCTGCGCTTCGACGGCGCCCTGAATGTGGACTTGACAGAGTTCCAGACCAACCTGGTGCCCTACCCGCGCATCCACTTCCCTCTGGCGACCTACGCCCCCGTCATCTCAGCAGAGAAAGCGTACCACGAGCAGCTCACCGTGGCGGAGATCACCAACGCCTGCTTCGAGCCCGCCAATCAGATGGTGAAATGCGACCCTCGCCACGGCAAGTACATGGCGTGCTGCCTGCTGTACCGCGGCGACGTGGTGCCCAAAGATGTCAACGTGGCGATTAGCAACATCAAAACAAAGCGCTCCATCCAGTTTGTGGACTGGTGTCCCACCGGCTTCAAGGTGGGCATCAACTACCAGCCCCCCACTGCAGTTCCCGGTGGAGACCTGGCCAAGGTCCAGAGGGCCGTGTGCATGCTGAGCAACACCACGGCCATCGCCGAAGCCTGGGCTCGACTGGACCACAAGTTTGACCTGATGTACGCCAAGAGGGCCTTCGTGCACTGGTACGTCGGCGAGGGGATGGAAGAGGGAGAGTTCTCCGAAGCCAGAGAAGACATGGCCGCCCTGGAGAAGGACTACGAGGAGGTGGGCGTCGACTCGCTGGACGAAGACGAAGAGGGCGAGGAGTATTAAAGCAGGAAATGGAACCTATGTTTGTGGACTGAGCAGCTTCTTTGGCGATACAGAACCCGTTTATGTCGACCAACTCACCGAGTCGTAGTATGACTACAAAGTGCCATACATGGTGGCTCAATTTTTTGGAGATCACTTTTCTATAAAAATATATATATAAGTCAGGGGTGTCAAACTCATTTTAGCTCAGGGGCCGCATGGAGGAAAATACATGGTAAAATCATGGCATGATAACTTAAAAAATAAAACCAACTTCAGATTGTTTTCTTTCTGAAAATGTACATTTTACAAATAATTCTGTTGGCAAAACACTTCAAGTTAGTTGAAAATTCTGAGGAAAAGAATTGGTGCGGTTTAAAAAACAGTCTCAGTGTATTTACAAAGGCATTAAACTTCAAGCAATTCCTGTTTATCGTTTGGGAAAGGAGTGTTTCCTCAAACCGCTGCATTGGTGACATCCGCAACTGCCACAACACATTCATTCATCATCATTCGAATATTACAATTATAATAGAAACACAACAATTATCAAAAAGACACCATAGCTGACATCAAGGTAACATAACTACAAACTTAACCAATGTGAACATGGTAGATTTAAGCATAAAATAAAACAGAACAAAACAACAAAATGTAGAAAACGCACATTTTTACAATGGAGTTCAGGGTGTGCAACTCGCTTTCAACCAAGTGCGAGCGCTGCGGAGAACTAACTACTACGAAGATGACGGTCATGTCGACTAAAGTCTTTGCATCTTACCGTTTCCTTGTGTTATCCATTGAGTGGATAATTTACAAGGAAAGAAGGTATTGTGCGTCGATACTGCATCAGTCTGCCGCCATCTGCTGCCAGCCACAGCAGGAGCAGCTGATTGATTAAAGAGTGTCATGTGTGAAAATTTTGCTATTGCAACATCTAGTGGACACATTTAGAACCGCAGTTTCCTTCAATAAAAAAAAAATTGCAGCTCATTTTTATACTTGGCAAACTCATCTTGCAGGCCACGGGCCGGATTAAGCCTGTTGGCGGGCCTGATATGGCCCACGGGCCCGTGTGTTTGACACCCCTGACATAAGTCCATTTACTTTGCCATGTTAACTTCCTAATTATCAAACAACAACCACAGTGAAGTCCTGCTCAGTGCAACGTAAGCTTCAAAATAAAAGCACGACAGTAACAACCTGGATTCGACAACAAAACTCAACATAATGCACCCAGTACCAAATGTTGTTTGTGTCAAAAACATGCAACAAAACATAACTATAAATAAAATACCTGCAAAAAGAAAACTATGAAGTTAGGAAGACATGTCAACGGACGCCCTTTAAAAAAATCATAGCTATTCCTATTCGACATGTCTGGTAAAGTCCCAAATGTGGCTAGATTGGGTTTGGGTCATGTCGACATAAACAAGTTTTACTGTATCATACATTTTAAGGCAGGTATGTGGTTGGTGAGCTAATAAACACTGACGTTAATGCTGTGTAAAAATGTGCAAGAGCTATCATGTTTGCTTTTCTGTAGGTTGACGTGTTTGTGTCTTCTTTTTCGAATAATATGTTTACAAACACCAGTGTCGCTGTTTGTGTGCTTACTGTTTCAATTTAAATATTCATCTTTGTCGTATTTAATCTTTTTTTTTTTTTGAATACACATTAGCAGAAAGAAAACAAAATATTGAGTGTTACTTTCGATCATATTCACGTTTTACAGAGTATTTTTTTTAAATAAATAAAATAGATAATAAATTAATTAATTAAATAATAAATATTTTTTAAATTATTTTTTTAATAATTGTAATTTTGAACTCATTCAACAATTATAATGCATTAAGTAGTTATATTATAGTTTTTATTTATATATTTATATTTATATCGACGTATTTGTCAATATAAATAATAAATAAACAAATTAATTATTTAAATAAATTAATAATAAATAAATCGTTTTTTTAATAAATGTAATTTTGAACTCATTCAACAATTATAATGCATTAAGTAGTTTTGTTACAGTTTTTATTTATATATTTATATTGACGTATTTGTCACAATAGCTAAATGCTAAAAAGCCACTCAATAAATGTCAATGTTTTAATTGTTTTTGGAATTGACAAGTCTTTTGTAAAGAAAAAAAAGTACATTTCAATATGTACAAAAAATTTTGTAATTATTTTCAAATATTAAACACATTTAGCATCAACCCCCCAAAATAACATACTGCAACTTCACACATATCGTTAACATTGATTAGTGATATTTTAAAGTAATTTAAAGTTAAGTACCAGTGGGTTTCTTTAAATAGGGAAACATGCCAATAAGTCCATAAAATGTTTACTAAAGAGGTTGTCATGGCAACCCCTCTCCACAGTCTTCCCCATCGCCATCAATTTTGTGTCCTGTTACATTAAATATGGCGTACACTGCTGAACAAAATGGCGGGAAAAAATTGTACTTGAATTAACACAAGTTGTACAGTTTATAAACCATTTTGGACTTTTTATTTCTATGACATGTGTTGATTTATCAACTGGTAACAATAAAACACTTAATGAAACGTACGCACATCACAAATAATGAGAGGCTTCTTCAGTCCAGGGCAGGGGTCACCAACGTGGTGCCCGTGGGCACCAGGTAGCCCGTAAGGACCAGATGAGTAGCCCGCTGGCCTGTTCTAAAAATAGCTCAAATAGCAGCACTTACCAGTGAGCTGCCTCTATTTTTTAAATTGTATTTATTTACTAGCAAGCTGGTCTCGCTTTGCTAGACATTTTTAATTCTAAGAGAGACAAAACTCAAATAGAGTTTGAAAATCCAAGAAAATATTTTAAAGACTTGGTCTTCACTTGTTTAAATAAATTCATTATTTTTTTTACTTTGCTTCTTATAACTTTCAGAAAGACAATTTTAGAGAAAAAACACATATACCTTTTTACCTTTTAAATTCCTTCCTCTTCTTTCCTGACAATTTAAATCAATGCTCAAGTAAAAAAAATGTTTTATTGTAAAGAATAATAAATACAATTTAATTTAATTCTTCATTTTAGCTTCTGTTTTTTCGACGAAGAATATTTGTGAAATATTTCTTCAAACTTATTATGATTAAAATTAAAAAAAAATATTCTGGCAAATCTAGAAAATCTGTAGAATCAAATTTAAATCTTATTTCAAAGTCTTTTGAATTTCTTTTAAAATTTTTGTTCTGAAAAATCTAGAAGAAATAATGATTTGTCTCTGTTAGAAATATAGCTTGGTCCAATTTGTTATATATTCTAACAAAGTGTAGATTGGATTTTAACCTATTTAAAACATGTCACCAAAATTCTAAAATTAATCTTAATCAGGAAAAATTACTAATGATGTTCCATGAATTATTTTTTTAATTTTTTCAAAAAGATTCGAATTAGCTAGTTTTTCTCTTCTTTTTTTCGGTTGAATTTTGAATTTTAAAGAGTCGAAATTGAAGATAAACTATGTTTCAAAATTAAATTGTCATTTTTTTCGTGTTTTCTCCTCTTTTAAACCGTTCAATTAAGTGTAAATATCATTAATTATTAATAATAACATAGAGTTAAAGGTAAATTGAGCAAATTGGCTATTTCTGGCAATTTATTAAAGTGTGTATCAAACTGGTAGCCCTTCGCATTAATCAGTACCCAAGAAGTAGCTCTTGGTTTCAAAAAGGTTGGTGACCCCTGGTCCAGGGGATTCCAGCGTACGACACCAGGGCATGATACATTTTGCATATCAAATCAACCACGGCTTGTTTTAGAATTTTACACAGAAAACTAATGGAAATACAGCAAATGCCACAAAACTGGTACCTGCTAACCAACGTGTGTAACTTTTCACCAGGATACACATGCTTGCAAGATTTGGTATGTTTTTGAGTATGTTAGAGGCAATAGTAAATCATATTAATAATAATAATAATAGTAATTCAATAATAATAGAATGGAACAAATAGAAAAGTGGAAAAAGTAATGTATAAGGGGTCATGTTCATTTTAGGTTGCTTTTAAATATAGTGTTTATTTTAATAAAATACTCCATGATTCCCAACTTGTATATGAGGTAAAAAGTGTCTTCTGCCCCCTTTTGGCCTAAACACACTGATACCACAGCCTGATCTGTCGACTGTTATTTATCATTTTTAATATCGTGACATTGTGTTTATATTTTGTTAGAATGTCTAGTATTTTCTAAAATTATTGTCTTGTGTTTTATTTCAATTATAATCATAAGGAAACAAATTAAAATCATTTGAGGAGCTTAAAAAAAAAGTTAAGTAAAAAGTATCCGTATCGGATGTCTATTTAGTTGATTGATTGATTGAAACTTGTATTAGTAGATTGCACAGTACAGTACATATTCCATAAAATTGACCACTATATGGTAACACCCGAATACGTTTTTCAACTTGTTTACACGTTAATCAATTCGGAACAGTAGGTTATCGCCCACCCCAGCTTTTGTCCTGTGATGATGCCCATTGTGTCTCTTCTCATTTGTCCATTCGGATTGAGTTCCTTTGCTTGTTTGCATCCAATTACCGTAATTGTGTTGGGGGTTTGCGCTAGATGAGCTTTTTGTTCGATCAAAAGAACATTTTACTTCCTGTCTGCTGCAGGCATCACTTAGTAGACTTTCTCCCCTCTTCTTGGATGGAGAGCAGTGTTGACAGATGAAAAAAGGACAAATTATCGTACCGGAGGCTTCGAACGATTGTGTTTTGAAGAAAATGATCGTATTTGCGCGGTACTCATCGGCCACAGTAAAACAGAACCTTTAAATACACTAACAGCACTTTTGGGGGGGAAAAAAAGCTGCCACTTAAGGCACGTGAGCCAATGCACAACATATAAGGGCAAGATGTATCCTGTTCGTGTTTGCTAATAGATTTGTACTAAAGGGCTACAAAAATCAGACATTATGGGTTTTGTTTTAATTATTGACGATACAGAGGGTGAAATTATCGTACAAATACGATAATATTGCATGTCTGGCAACGCTGGAGGGAAGGCAAAATTCTTACAGTAATTAAATCGGCTCAGGTTTGGAGTTTAAATGCTTTCTATTTAACAACATACAGTACATACACAAAAACATAATGCCAAATATGTTAATGTAGATAAAGTGCTAAGAAAAAAACCTAATAAATCACAAAGCTCGATTCACATCCTGAAAACAATTTTTATATATACATATATTATTTTTCATGGTCTTACTATTGGTGTCATCTCCACTAGGTCTGGTTTAGTTTTTGCCTCATTCCTTTGACTGAACACTAAGACCCTGTCTACATTAAGCCGGATAACTCATTAAACAAATAATTATTTAGCCTAAGCCCCGTTTCAGCCACACTGAACCATCGTTTAAGGTTCCCCTCCTTGAAAAATTTTTTACACGGGTAAGTGCGCCGTGTATTTCTTGATTCTCCGGCTCTTAGCTTTGTATGGACTCATTGATCGTTTACAAAGTGAGTTCCTGAGAGGAAGTGGCGTCAGAAAGAACGCACCACAGCCAGCTTTATAATAAAGCGGTTTCGTAACTCGGAGCTAACCACTGGAAATATGGAGGCGAGTCATCCAGACATGCCCTTGTTTCTCCTTCTTCTACATGTACAGACACTTGTGGAAATCACACATGAATATCTTAAGAGAAAGTGATTGCAGCTATTTGGGATACAACACTTCTCAAGAGAACTTTCCAATGTCCAGGTCAGCTGTGCTTTGTATTACCTGGCCATCAAGGGAAAACTACGGAAAACGGCAAATTCTTTTGGACTGGCGAAGCAGACTGTATCAGTTATTGTCCGCCGTGTATGTCGCGGACTCAAGGTCTAGGTCCAGAGTATATAAAGTCATGAAAAAGGAATGGACAATGAAGGTGAAGGCAAAAGAGTGAGGAGTGTCCTGACCAGATATCTAGATCCCGAGACTGATTGTTAAATGTTCCATAAATCCGATAAAGATTTGATAAATTTTTGATGGCTCAGGTGTGATTCACTACAATAGGGCCCCACAGCACACTGGATTCCAGTCAATTGAAACACCACAACACTGGATATTGTTCAGATAAGTTACATTTAAGAACTTGCACACAAAGCAACACTGGCGGTGACTATGACGTGCGCATTTTCCGCGCATGTGTACAGCGGACGGGGGGGGGGGGGGTCTTAAACGACCATTGTGTGTGTGTGGACAAGGCTAAGGTTAGGTGGGATTTACCCTGGACAACCTTAGCCGGCTTAGTGCAGAAGGGGCCTAAGGAGTGGTTAATTTATCCAGGACAAGCTGCAGTGTGCTCAAACGACCACCAGGTAGCATCTGTTAGCGGATAACAATGTATCGTCTCTTTCTCTTTCGGAGAAAGATACTGCACTTACCGTGACAGTCGATGTTTGCATCGATCTGCCCACCCGTTCAAGAGCTCTGTCTTAGCAGTTTGCTATGCTTTTTAGTATCCTATAACGGTGTGTATCGTAACATGTTTACCTATTCCTTGTCTTCCAGTGATAATGGTAAGAAAAACTGTGTGGACACGGATAAGGTTAGGTGGGATTTACCCTGGATAACCTTAGTGTAGAAGGGGCCTAAGGAGTGGTTAATTTATCCAGGACTAGCTGCAGTGTGCTCAAATGACCACCAGGTAGCATCTGTTAGCGGATAACAATGTATCGTCTCTTTCTCTTTCGGAGAAAGATACTGCACTTACCGTGACAGTCGATGTTTGTATCGATCTGCCCACCCGTTCAAGAGCTCTGTCTTAGCAGTTTGCTCTGCTTTTTAGTATCCTATAACGGTGTGTATCGTAACATGTTTACGTATTCCTTGTCTTCCAGTGATAATGGTAAGAAACACTGTGTGGACACGGATAAGGTTAGTCGGGATTTACCCTGGATAACCTTAGTACAGAAGGGGCCTAAAGAGTGGTTAATTTATCCAGGACTAGCTGCAGTGTGCTCTAACGACCACCAGGTAGCATCTGTTAGCGGATAACAATGTATCGTCTCTTTCTCTTTCGGAGAAAGATACTGCACTTACCGTGACAGTCGATATTTGTATCGATCTGCCCACCCGTTCAAGAGCTCTGTCTTAGCAGTTTGCTATGCTTTTTAGTATCCTCCAACGGTGTGTATCGTAACATGTTTAGCTATTCCTTGTCCTCTAGTGATAATGGTAAGAAAAACTGATAAGGTCAGGTGGGATTTACCCTGGATAACCTTAGCCGGTTTAGTGCAGAAGGGGCCTAAGGAGTGGTTAATTTATCCAGGACTAGCTGCAGTGTGCTCAAACGACCACCAGGTAGCATCTGTTAGCGGATAACAATGTATCGTCTCTTTCTCTTTCGGAGAAAGATACTGCACTTACCGTGACAGTCGATGTTTGCATCGATCTGCCCACCCGTTCAAAAGCTCTATCTTAGCAGTTTGTTATGCTTTTTAGTATCCTCCAACGGTGTGTATCGTAACATGTTTACCTATTCCTTGTCTTCCAGTGATAATGGTAAGAAAAACTGTGTGGACACGGATAAGGTTAGGTGGGATTTACCCTGGATAACCTTAGTGCAGAAGGGGCCTAAGGAGTGGTTAATTTATCCAGGACTAGCTGCAGTGTGCTCAAACGACCACCAGGTAGCATCTGTTAGCGGATAACAATGTATTGTCTCTTTCTCTTTCGGAGAAAGATACTGCACTTACCGTGACAGTCGATGTTTGTATCGATCTGCCCACCCGTTCAAGAGCTCTGTCTTAGCAGTTTGGTATGCTTTTTAGTATCCTCCAACGGTGTTTATCGTTACATGTTTAGCTATTCCTTGTCCTCCAGTGATAATGGTATGAAAAACTGTGTGGACACGGATAAGGTTAGGCGGGATTTACCCTGGATAACCTTAGTACAGAAGGGGCCTAAAGAGTGGTTAATTTATCCAGGACTAGCTGCAGTGTGCTCTAACGACCACCAGGTAGCATCGAGTTAGCGGATAACAATGTATCGTCTCTTTCTCTTTCGGAGAAAGATACTGCACTTACCGTGACAGTCGATATTTGTATCGATCTGCCCACCCGTTCAAGAGCTCTGTCTTAGCAGTTTGGTATGCTTTTTAGTATTCTCCAACGGTGTGTATTGTAACATGTTTACCTATTCCTTGTCCTCCAGTGAAAATGGTAAGAAAAACTGATAAAGTTAGGTGGGATTTACCCTGGATAACCTTAGCCGGCTTAGTGCAGAAGGGGCCTAAGTAGTGGTTAATTTATCCAGGACAAGCTGCAGTGTGCTCAAACGACCACCAGGTAGCATCTGTTAGCGGATAACAATGTATCGTCTCTTTCTCTTTCGGAGAACGATACTGCACTTACCGTAACAGTCGATATTTGTATCGATCTGCCCACCCGTTCAAGAGCTCTCTGTCTTAGCAGTTTGGTATGCTTTTTAGCATCCTCCAACGGTGTGTATTGTAACATGTTTACCTATTCCTTGTCTTCCAGTGAAAATGGTAAGAAAAACTGATACATTTAGGTGGGATTTACCCTGGATAACCTTAGATGGCTTAGTGCAGAAGGGGCCTAAGGAGTGGTTAATTTATCCAGGACTAGCTGCAGTGTGCTCAAACGACCACCAGGTAGCATCTGTTAGCGGATAACAATGTATCGTCTCTTTCTCTTTCGGAGAACGATACTGCACTTACCGTAACAGTCGATATTTGTATCGATCTGCCCACCCGTTCAAGAGCTCTCTGTCTTAGCAGTTTGGTATGCTTTTTAGCATCCTCCAACGGTGTGTATTGTAACATGTTTACCTATTCCTTGTCTTCCAGTGAAAATGGTAAGAAAAACTGATACATTTAGGTGGGATTTACCCTGGATAACCTTAGATGGCTTAGTGCAGAAGGGGCCTAAGGAGTGGTTAATTTATCCAGGACTAGCTGCAGTGTGTTCAAACGACCACCAGGTAGCATCTGTTAGCGGATAACAATGTATCGTCTCTTTCTCTTTCGGAGAAAGATACTGCACTTACCGTGACAGTCGATGTTTGTATCGATCTGCCCACCCGTTCAAGAGCTCTGTCTTAGCAGTTTGCTATGCTTTTTAGTATCCTCCAACGGTGTTTATCGTAACATGTTTAGCTATTCCTTGTCCTCCAGTGATAATGGTAAGAAAAACTGATAAGGTTAGGTGGGATTTACCCTAGATAACCTTAGCAGGCTTAGTGCAGAAGGGGCCTAAGGAGTGGGTAATATATCCAGGACAAGCTGCAGTGTGCTCAAACAACCACCAGGTAGCATGCCGAGGAAAAGCCATCGTGGTGCGTTCTTCACCCAAGAGATGAGGCCAAAACTAATCCAGACCTACGGTATACAAACAACAGAAATACTGACACCAAGTAAAAACTAAAAAGCCTGAGTGACAGGCAGGAATCTACAGTCAGTGCACAGCTCTAAGATGGCTTCAAGCCTCCGGCAACACTTTGTCTCATGTCCGGCAATGACAGAAATGATTCGGTCTTAGTCTGCACACGAGGACGCGTCTAAGAACATAAAGCAAAAAAAACTAAACACAACCTGATCTTTGAAGTCATCCACTTGTCGACCAAATATTAGGCTACATGTAAACACGCGCTCATTTCCTGTGGCGTTAACTCCCCGCCGACCCCTCACTCGTCCTCGGCGTGGCGGTCCAGTAACGACGAGGCCTCCAGGAGACATCCTCTGAAGTAACCAATCAAAGAGTGCATCAGTTGACTCCGGCTGTGCCTCGACAGGAAGTGGCCTTCGTCGGGGTAGATCTGTCCCAAAGCGGAATCGGTCATGTTCAGGCAAATGTCCCACCAAATTTCTCTGTGTCGTCTTTTTGTCTGACAAGTGTGGTACCTGCATCGTGTAGTTGGCTCCCACCCGGATCAAGTGCTTGATGAGCTCTGCCGAGTGCTGGAAGTTAACGTTTGCTACAAGGGGGGGAGAACACAAATGGAGGATCACTCGCAGTTCAGTGACTACACCATGGCCTCTATGTCGAGGCACTGGCACAAAAAAAAAATTGAAAGTTTGCGCCTACCGTCGGCGGTCCCATGGGCGAGAAACAGAGTTCCTCCCTGCACACCTTTCATTTCAGGGAGGACTTTGGACATCTGCACGGAAATAATTCAAGTTAAAAGTTAAAGTACCAATGATTGTCACACACGCACGAGGTGTGGCGAAATTATCCTCTGCAATTGACCCATCACCCTTGATCACCCCCTGGGAGGTAATGGGTCCCATTTTTATAGTCTTTGGTATGACTCGGCCGGAGTTTGAACTCACGATCTACAGATCTCAAGGCGGACACTCTATAATGTAATTCGTTGTGAGGCAAGGGTGTCCAACTCATTTTAGATCGGGGGGCCACGTGGAGGAAAGTCTACTCCCAAGTGGGCCGGACTGGTAAAATCCCGGCACGATAACTTATATTTATACTTTCTGAATAAATCATGTGATAAAGTTCTTTAGTCAACTCATTGGTTAATTTTCAATCTATCAAGATAAAAAAATAATATCAAAATCAAATTACAGGATGTTATTTATGTAGTTTGATCATTTTCCTCGACTGGTGCACTAACATCATGTGGTTTATTTTTTTGTACATATGTAGCATCATCTACAAAGATACAAAGAATTGCTATTGCGACATCTAGTGGACACATTTAGAACAGCTGTTTCTTTAATTAAAAAATGTAGGCTCATTTTTATACTTGGCAAACTCATCCTAACCTGACTCTCGCCAGATCCTTGTAGTTGGCTGAGCTCCACACAAGGATCTGGGCTCGAGGGCAATGCAAACTCCTTCAAAATAGCAAACAATAATGAACCAATCAGGATCGCCAGGCGGGATTTTCTTAGACATGACGTAGAAAGTGGTACATGTAAACCAGAACTATTTAACTGGTGGAAAAGCTGTTCATTTTGGCCCGCCGAACATCACCCAAATAGGCTTGATGGAACCATTAAAACTTCGGTTGCTCAGGTATGCAGTACTCCCGTCACCCCACAGAGGGCAAGAATGAGGCATGTGTGTCGAAGAAGACTAGATATTCGAAAAAATATCAAAATAAATTGCAAAAATCTGACTTTTGCAAACGACTGGACAGCAAAGTATGAATTTTTTTTACTCGAGTCATTGGTTTTCCGGCGGACCTTTTAAGCCGCGGACACATTGATCCAGACAATCAGCGACAATGGCAGAAATCCCAGCGTTTAAAGCTTCATCACGAACCTTAGTCAAATATGTTTACGTAGATATGGGACTGTGGAGGGGGGCGTGGTCGGCGCGCCTCCTGCGGGAAGGGAGTGTGTACATACTTGCCAACCCTCCCGAATTTTCCGGGAGACTCCCGAATTTCAGCGCCTCTCCAGAAAATCCAGCCGGACTTAAGGCACGCCCCCTCCAGGTCCGTGCGGACCTGAGTGAGGACAGCCTGTCGTCACGTCCGCTTGGCCAACTAAAAAGTAACCACAGAACACTATACCGTTTAGTGTTCTGTGGTTACTTTTTGGTTGGCCAACGGTTTATGTTGTATTGCGCACCCTGACGGCAAGTGTGGGAGTCGGTTCTGAAGTATGAAGTAAAGAGACGTAACTTCATCACCTCGCCTGGTTATTGTCTCCAACCCAGAATATTACACTGCCCATACCTATGCTCCTTCAGAGGCTGTGCTACTGGCTGCAAAGCATTGCACTTTCAAATACAACAATGAGTATGTATGTGTGTATATGTGTAAATAAATGAACACTGAAATTCAAGTATTTATTTTATTTACATGTATATATATATATATATATATATATATATATATATATATATATATATATATATATATATATATATATATATATATATATATATAGCTAGAATTCAGATTGAGATTGTAGCGTCTTCAGTAATGCGGACGCTGTATCGATCCGTTGTGGTGAAGAAGGAGCTGAGCCGGAAGGCAAAGCTCTCGATTTACCGGTCGATCTACGTTCCCATCCTCACCTATGGTCATGAGCTTTGGGTCATGACCGAAAGGACAAGATCACGGGTACAAGCGGCCGAAATGAGTTTCCTCCGCCGGGTGGCGGGGCTCTCTTAGAGATAGGGTGAGAAGCTCTGTCATCCGAGAGGAGCCAGATGAGGTGGTTCGGGCATCTGGTCAGGATGCCACCCAAACGCCTCCCTAGGGAGGTGTTTCGGGCACGTCCGACCGGTAGGAGGCCACGGGGAAGACCCAGGACACGTTGGGAAGAGTATCTCTCCCGGCTGGCCTGGGAACGCCTCGGGATCCCCCGGGAGGAGCTGGACGAAGTGGCTGGGGAGAGGGAAGTCTGGGCTTCCCTACTTAGGCTGCTGCCCCCGCGACCCGACCTTGGATAAGCGGGAGAAGATGGATGGATGGATATATATATATATATATATATATATATATATATATATATATATATATATATATATATATATATATATATATATATATATATATATATATATATATATATATATATACCGTATTTCCTTGAATAGCCGCAGGGGCGGTAATTAATTTAAAACCTCTTCTCACTCCTGCGGTTACCAAAACCATGCGGAATGAGCAAGCATGCTCTAATTATTTTAAAACCTCTTCTCACTCCGGCGCATACCTTATCATTAAAAACACATTTAATAAAAAAAACGTTATTATGATCTTACCTTTACTTGTAGATGGGTCCATGTGCAGCTGCTTCTGATCAAAGGCAGTCTTTCTCATCTTTCTTCAATTTTAAAAGTCTCTGGAGATATTCCTCTAATTATTACCTCCTGCTTCGATTGAAAGTCCAGTTTAGAAAACGGTTTTATTTTAGATATGTAATCCTCCATGTTAAAAGTGCAAGCAAACAATTGCTGCATGCTTGCTGCTTGTTGTCTTCTTCTGCAGTACCTGTCTCCTGCAGTACTGGTAGTCGCAAGAAGGATCACTAGCGCCCTCTACCACCTGGAGGCGGGAGTCATTTAATGACTCATATTTGACCCGGCGGAAGTGCCAAGCATGCGCTAATTATTTTGCGAAACGAGTTTGACCCGGCTGTAATTCTAGGCAGGCGAATACTATATTCCCGGCGCCAATTCAAGGAAATACGGTATATATATATATATATATATATGTATGTATGTGTGGGAAAAATCACAAGACTATTTCATCTCTACAGGCCTGTTTCATGAGGGGTTTTCCTCAATTCTCAGGAGATTTATTTATTTATTTATTTATTTTTTTTAAATCTCATATATATATATATATATATATATATATATATATATATACATATATATATATATATATATATATATATATATATATATATATATATATATATATATATATATATACATATATATATATATATATATATATATATATATATATATATATATATATGTATATATATATATATGTATATATATATAATAAAATATATATATATATATAGCTAGAATTCACTGAAAGTCAAGTATTTATTTTATTTATATACTGTATATATAAGAAATACTTGAATTTCAGTGAATTGTAGCTATAAATATACTCCTCCCCCCTTTACCCCGCCCACCTGACCCTGCCCACCTCAACCCCCCCCAATCTCCCGAATTTGGAGGTGTCAAGGTTGGCAAGTATGAGTGTGTATGGCCCGGCTTCGAAGCCCAGCTGGCAGGTGAGTAGATTACCCAGCTGGGGCTGGAGAGACTGAAAAGTCACGGAGCAGAGCACTGTCCCTGTGCATCAACGAAAATAAAAGATTGTTCAAACGGCAGAGGAACTGCAACTAGGACTTTTGTTTATCGGATTAAAAACCAGATCAATCCTGAAGATGTCCTCCAGTAGTGGAATAAAGTCCCACAAGTGATCGGCTGTGCAGTGGAAATGCACACAACATGCAAACACTAGAGAATGCTAGTGGTAAGTGGGAAACGTGTCTTGGAAAGGTCACCGAGGGACATTTTGAAAGCGGCCTGGCCTTTGAAAGCGTGCAGCCGCCTGACTGGAAATGAAGGCGCACCGTGGAATGGCCACCAAACGGGCGCGTCCCTCGGGCTTCTCTCCCAGTATTCAAACGCATTGCTCGGCGGCACCGAGGACGGAAGCTAAGTCTCAAATCACCATGCAGGCGGGGTTCCATCACGGCGCAGACAGCTGTTTCATGACCTTTGTCCTTTCGTTGTGAGGACGGGATTGATGTGCCACTGATTATTAACCGATCAGACTGTGCCCAGTCTTTGGATGTCACTGAAGAGCAGCTGCCACGACCAAAATAGAGCACCGTGACCCAATTCGACGTAACCCACTTGGAAGAAAACTCTTGACAGCAACCTTCACTTAGAGGTCAGTCTGGAATTTCCCTTTTTAAACAAATATTCTTTTCAAAAGGGTATATTTTCCTCTTGGACCTGACACAACTTCCAAGCATAGGCGCCGATCCCGCGGGTGCTTCGGGGGCCCGGGCACCCACGTGGGATAGACGGTGTTAGAATAATTGTTTCTAAATTATCACAAGAACTTTGTATTATATTGAGTTCCTGACAAGAAGACAAAAGCTGTCTTTGAAACCTACCAAGAGTAAGGCATGTAAAACTCCACTGTGTAGGGGGGAGGGGGGGGGGGAGCAAGATGAAGGTGTTCCTGTGTTCTTTCATGTATGGTAGTTAACAGAAGGATGGCCCAAGGACTTCAGAGCGGAGAGATTACAGGATCTGCCCAATTTCCACACGACCTCTTTTTGAAGTATTTTACGAACTCTTTTTGAACTATTTTACAAACTCTTTTTGAACTGACCTTTCCTGTGAATTGTTTACGACCTTTTCTGTGAACTTTTTGGGACCTTTGTCCTTTGGAAACAAAGGTGGCCATGTGGTCGGGGAGGGTCCAAAATAAAAGGAGGAGGCATGCTATCTTTTGGCAGAGCGTGCTGGAGACTGTTCAAGAGTACAGTGTGTCCAGGCGTTTCTCCCCAATTGAGTCCAAATTGAATGTTGTCTCCGTTTAATTCCTTGCCTCTTGTCTTGTTTAATAAATGTCGTCAGTGTTTGAACCTGACAGACGGCAACTTTAATTATTTTACATAATTTTGGAAAAATCAATCCCGTTGTTAATTTAATGGCGTGTTTGGTCCGTTTCACATATTAAAATAGTCACAAATCAAATAGTCTATAATTAACAAAATCTAACCAAAGCTTTGTCGTGCCCGATAATAAACTAATGACACAATCATCTTGACTTTGAACACACTGCCCACGAACGAATGAAGGGCATGCTTAATCAATCAATCAATCAATCAATCAATGATTACTTATAGAGCCCTAAATCACGAGTGTCTCAAAGGGCTGCACAAGCCACAACGTCATCCTCGGCTCAGATCCCACATCAGGGCAAGGAAAAAACTCAACCCAATGGACCGCAGATGTGGGGACAAAGTTCTGACTTTTATCACAATATTGCCAATTTTTGTTGTTGTTCTTGTAAAATAGTCACATTTTTTGAGTAAAATTATGACTTTTGTCATAATTTTGCCAAGTCAAATTCCGATTATTATTATAATATTGACACAATTTTAAAGTTTTCTTATAAAATTGTGAATTTTGTCGAGTAAAATTGCGACACTTTTCATAAAATTGCCCAAGTTTTAAGCTTTTTCTTGTAAAATTGTGACTGTTATTGAGTAAAATTCCAACTTTTATCATAGAATTGCACACATGTTCGGTTTTTCTTGTAAAATGTTGACTTGCGTTGAGTAAAATGATGACTTTTATTGTAATACTGCCAGAATTCTAGGTTTTTCTTGTGAAATTGTGACCTTTTTCTTGTGAAATTCCAACTCATTTTTCACAACAAGCTTTTTTATATTTGCATAGTATGTATATATTATTAATATTGTAAATACACATCTTTATATATCTAGAAAGGCTGGTCCTAAAGAGGTAGGCATTATTCGGAGGTCTCAAGTATATGTGTGTGTGTGTGTGTGTGTGTGTGTGTGTGTGTGTGTGTGTGTGTGTGTGTGTGTGTGTGTGTGTGTGTGTGTGTGTGTGTGTGTGTGTGTGTGTGTGTGTGTGTGTGTGTGTGTGTGTGTGTGTGTATGTGTGTGTGTGTGTGTGTGCGTGTGTGTGTGTGTGTGTGTGGAGGAAGCGTCTCACTTGATATATGTTGTCCTCTGTGGAAGGCAAACCAAAGTAGCGCTCCGAGAATGCAGAAGCTGCAAGCAATAAAGGAGAATGTTATGTTTTAGATTTTTCCCAATGAGAAAAAATGTGCTCCATGGCACATTCTAAAAATATAATTACACAAAATAAAAAACATCAACATTGGGGGAAAAAAGAAGAAAGACAGATTCAAATGTTAATGTTGTGAAACCTGACGCTGACATAAGCGGTTTTCGACAAAACCAAAATAAAAACTAAAAACTGGGTTGTACGGTATGCCGGTATTAGTATAGTACCGCAATATTAATTAATTATATTCGGTACTATACTGCCTCTGGAAAGTACCGATAAACCACCCTGTCATCGTCGTCACGTTGTGTCATTGCTGGTTTACAACCAGAGGAGCATGTTCAGAAGTGCACACACACCGAGTACTTACAAGCAGACACAGTGTGTGGACAGAAAAGGGAGAACGGACTCATTTTGGCATAAAAACTAAAGATAAAGGTGAAGTTATAACACTGAAACGCTCTCAGGAAAAGGTGCTTTAAGGCATGCTAGAGTTCAGCCGCAGTCTGTAGTGTTTTAGCTACTTCTAAATCACTAATCCTTGCCTCCGTGGCGACAAATAAAGTATGTTTCTTACAAGTATCATTATCATTGCAGGACGAGGAATAGCTAAACATGTTTCACTACACACCGTAGCTCACCGGCGTCAAAATGTAAACAAACGCCATTGGTGGACCTACACCTGACATCCACTGTAATGATACCAAGTACAGGAGCGTATCTAGTCGATACTACGTGGATATTTTTCGACGAAACTCAGGAACACATGAGGACTTTAAATATGACCAACGTATGATCCTGTAACGACTTGGTATCGGATTGATACCCAAATTTGTGGTATGATCCATAACTAATGTAAAGTATCAAACAACAGAAGAATTATTACATTTTAACAGAATTTTATTTAAGGACAAACTTGCAATAAGAAACATGTTTAATGTACCTTGAGATTTTTTGGTAAAATAAAGTCAATAATGAAATGTTTTGTGGTTTACACTAATTCAGTGTTTTACTGTTAATAGTTAATATTGTAAATCCCACGTTCTTTATTTTCATGTACATTCTGGGTGTGTCAAAAAAAATAAATTCCATTCCATGTCATAACTTTTTTAGCTTTCAATCAGACATCGTTGTGAGTTTTTGTATTAGTGTATACCGTTTTTGTATTAGTGTATACCGGCCCCCAGGCGCATGTTTTTTCTCTAAATTTGGCCCCCCGAGTGAAAATAATTGCCGTACGAGAAGGATTTCATGCAGCCAGACTTGTCGCTCACCATACAAGGTCCAGTCGACAACAGGAGCCTGAGCCGCAGCGCATCGGATTATCCGTTCTGTGGACTTCAGCAGCATTAGCGTCAGGTAGCCGCCATAGTCCTGCAGGAGGAATATTCTCATTGGATCAGCTGTATAATAGACTGTATTTATATTATTCACATGTGAATAATGCTGTATAATAGACTGTATTTATATTATTCACATGTGAATAATGCAGTATAACAGACTATATTTATGTTATTCACATGTGAATAATGCTGTATAATGGACTGTATTTATACTATTCACATGTAAATAATGCTGCATAATAGACTGTATTTATATTATTCACATGTGAATAATGCAGTATAACAGACTATAGTTATGTTATTCACATGTGAATAATGCTGTATAACAGACTGTATTTATACTATTCACATGTAAATAATGCTGCATAATAGACTGTATTTATATTATTCACATGTGAATAATGCTGTATAATAGACTGTATTTATATTATTCACATGTGAATAATGCTGTATAATAGACTGTATTTGTATTATTCACATGTGAATAATGCTGTATAATAGACTGTATTTATATTATTCACTTGTGAAAAATGCTGTATAATAGACTGTATTTATATTATTCACATGTGAATAATGCTGCATAATAGACTGTATTTATATTATTCACTTGTGAATAATGCAGTATAATAGACTGTATTTATATTATTCACATGTGAATAATGCTGTATAATGGACTGTTTTTATATTATTCACATGTGAATAATGCTTTATAATAGACTGTATTTATGTTATTCACATGTGAATAATGCTGTATAATAGACTGTATTTATATTATTCACATGTGAATGATGCTGTATAATACATTGTGTTTATGTTATTCACATGTGAATAATGTCGTATAATAGACTGCATTTATACTATTCACATGTGAATAATGCTGTATAATGGACTGTTTTTATATTATTCACATGTGAATAATGCTGTATAATAGACTGTATATTATTCACATGTGAATAATGCTGTATAATAGACTGTATGTATATTATTCACATGTGAATAATGCTTTATAATAGACTGTATTTATGTTATTCACATGTGAATAATGCTGTACAACAGACTGTATTTATATTATTCACATGTGAATAATGCTGTATAATAGACTGTATTTATATTATTCACATGTGAATAATGCTGTGTAATAGACTGTATTTATATTATTCACATGTGAAAAATTCTGTATAATAGACTGTATTTATATTATTCACATGTGAATAATGCTGCATAATAGACTGTATTTATATTATTCACTTGTGAATAATGCAGTATAATAGACTGTATTTATATTATTCACATGTGAATAATGCTGTATAATGGACTGTTTTTATATTATTCACATGTGAATAATGCTGTATAATAGACTGTATTTATATTATTCACATGTGAATAATGCTGTATAATAGACTGTATTTATATTATTCACATGTGAATAATGCTGTATAATAGACTGTGTTTGTATTATTCACATGTGAATAATGCTGTATAATAGACTGTATTTATATTATTCACATGTGAATAATGCTGTATAATAGACTGTATTTATATTATTCACATGTGAATGATGCTGTATAATAGACTGTGTTTATATTATTCACATGTGAATAATGTCATATAATAAGACTGCATTTATACTATTAACATGTGAATAATGCTGTATAATAGACTGTATTTATATTATTCACATGTGAATAATGCTGTATAATAGACTGTATATTATTCACATGTGAATAATGCTGTATAATAGACTGTATTTATATTATTCACATGTGAATAATGCTGTATAATAGACTGTATTTATATTATTCACATGTGAATAATGCTGTATAATAGACTGTATTTATATTATTCACATGTGAATAATGCTGTATAATAGACTGTATTTGTATTATTCACATGTGAATAATACAAATGAGATTTTGTCAATGCAGTCACAAAAAAATACCAAGAATGATCAAACCTCTCCAAAAACTCCAACCCGAGTGGGATCGATGAAGGGCAGCTTCATTAAGTACCTGGAGAGAGGAGGCACATCAACCTGTCATCATGTTCAATGGACCAGCAGAGAAGGAAATGAAAGCAAAAAGGAAAACATCTCTCGTTGTGCCGCGAGAGAACAAACTGACCTCCATCACATTCCACAATTCAGATTTTTTTAAAAAAACATTTAGAAAGCATGTAATCATGTTTTCAAATTTGAGGGCCAATTTCTTCACAAGGACTCATTGAAAGCTTGTTTGGAGAGCACTTTTTTTTCTCTCTTTTCGGAGACTCTTCTGCAATCCTAATGAGCTTATCAGGTAGCTGAGAGTGTTGTGGTTTTTTTTCGTCTCCCTCAAATGAAAAAAAAAAGAAAGTGCACGTGATGAAATTCAAAATAAGTACATACTCCAGAGCTGCTATCTGGTCCTCCACGTCCACTTGGCCAACGTTCTGATGGAGCTGCTGCAACATCCTGTGATGGGAAGGCTATGATGAGCTGCACATTATGGTGAACATTCAGTTGACTTAAACTCTTTATTATAACTGACAGAAAAATGTTATGTAAATTATCAAAAAACTTTCCGTTCTGAGTTCCCGAAGAACAGACAAGAGGCTGTCTTTGTTGCACCAAGCAAAGGCTTGGAAAATTCCATTGTGTACGATGTCATCGAAGACCTGCCCAGGCTGAAGCCAGGACTAGCCCAAGCCCGAGGCATCTTTTTCTTTTGTGTTAATGTGACCGAAAACAATGACTGTTTACATACTCCCCATTCCTTTGGAAGCAGATGTTGTTGTGTAAACAGGGAGTGTCCAAATAAAGGAGGAGACGCAAACCTTTTTCGTCAGAGCGTGGGTGACACTGTAAGAGGTTACAGGTCGACACGTTTCTCCTCAATTGAGTAAAATTGTATTCTGCCTGTTTGATTCTTTGCTTCTTGTCTTGTTTAATAGATGTCATCAGTGTTTGAACCTGGCAATAACCCATGAGAACCCATTTAAATGTCCTAAAATGGGCCTAATAGAGGTCTGGACGTGCGTGAGTGACTGGTTTTGCTGGCAGGATAGAAAGCAGATCAAATGAAAAGGCACTTGAGAGTTTACTGCACATTTTAATCACACTGATATTAAATGATACAACAGGGAACTTAATAGGACACTTGTGATTTAGGGCCAAATAAATAAACA
Organism: Entelurus aequoreus; assembly: GCF_033978785.1. Taxonomy (NCBI): domain Eukaryota; kingdom Metazoa; phylum Chordata; class Actinopteri; order Syngnathiformes; family Syngnathidae; genus Entelurus; species Entelurus aequoreus. The sequence continues at coordinate 8,497,856 of NC_084731.1, forward strand.
TTGATTGATTGAATAGCTTTAACACAACTGACCTGTATATTGCACCCAGCACACTTTATTAAATGTAATTTTATGTTTTTTATGTTATTCGAGTCAGCTATAATAAAAACAAAGTTCTACGGTATCCAGGCCAGACAGTACTCTGTCGTCCTATAATCTTTAATGGATCAGATTAGTGTTGTCCCGATACCAATATTTTCGTACAAAATTATTTTGATACTTTTTGGTACTTTTTGGAACTTTTCTAAATAAAGGGGACCACAAAAAATTGCAATATTGGCTTTATTTTAACAAAAAAATCTTAGGGTACATTAAACATGTTTTTATTGCAAGTTTGTCCTTAAATATAATAGTGAACATACAAGACAAATTGTCTTTTATAAGTAAGTAAACAAAACAAAGGCCCCTAATTAGTCTGCTGACGTATGCAGTAACATATTGTGTCATTTTCCATTCTATTATTTTGTCAAAATTATTAAGGACAAGTGGTAGAAAATGAATGATTAATCTACTTGTTCATTGACTGTTAATATCTGCCTACTTTCTCTTTTAACATGTTCTATCTACACTTCTGTTAAAATGTAATAATCACTTATTCTTCTGTTATTTCATACTTTACATTAGTTTTGGATGATACCACATATTTAGGTATCAGTCCGATACCAAGTAGTTACAGGATCATATATTGGTCATATTCAAAGTCCTGATGTGTCCAGGGACCAAAAATGTACCATAATATATAACAATATAAAATATAACATATATGTAATATATACATATTATTAGGGCTGCAACTAACGATTAATTTGATAATCGATTAATCTGTTGATTATTACTTCGATTAATAATCGGATAAAAGAGACAAACTACATTTCTATCCTTTCCAGTATTTTATTGAAAAAAAACAGCATACTGGCACCATACTTATTTTGATTATTGTTTCTCAGCTGTTTGTACATGTTGCAGTTTATAAATAAAGGTTTATTTTAAAAAATTAAAAAATTAAAAAAAATAAAATAAAAATTTAAAAAGCCTCTGCGCATGCGCATAGCATAGATCCAACGAATCGATGCCTAAATTAATCGGCAACTATTTTTATAATCGATTTTAATCGATTTAATCGATTAGTTGTTGCAGCCCTACATATTATATATGTATATAATATATAAAATATATAACAAATCACAATTACAATTTACAAGTATACAGTATTTATAACAGCTGCAGCAAAAAAAGTAAAAAGAAAAAAGAGCAAATAAATACAACAGAAAATATACATTATAATGGTAATAAATAGATATCATCTATTGCTGTGTGGCGAGTGATTATACAGCTGGATGGAGTGCGGAATCAAGGAATTCTTGAATGGAACACTGTGGGAATGAAGCTGAAGGAGCCTGTTGGAGTATGAGCTCTGCTGTCCCTTCATTGTCTGGTGGAGTGGGTGGGCAGGATTGTCCATGATGGCGAGCAGTTTGTCCAGTGTCCTCCTGTCCCTCACTGACACTGCGTGCCAATAGTTTGGCCGAATATCCGGATCAGTTGGTATAATCCGGTTTAAGTCCATTTTGCTGGTGCTGCTCTCCCAACAAATCACTGCAAAGTACAGGGCACTGGCCACAACAGACTGATAAAAGATCTCCAACAGCTTCCTGAGCTTCCTCAGGAAAAAGAATCCTCATGCCCTTCTTGTATACAGCTTTGATGTTGTCCTTCAAGTCCAGTCTGCTGTTCAAGTGGACTCCCAGGTACTTATACTGCCCCACTACTGCCACCTCCCGGCCCTGGATGTTGATGAGCTCCACTGGGGTCATTTTTCTTCTTGAAGTCGATGACCAGCTCCTTGGTCTTGTCCACATTAAGGAGCAGATGTTTATTCGAGACCACTCCACAAAGTCAGCGATCAGTGTACTGTACTCCAATTCCTGTCCCTCCCCTGATACACCCAACCACAGCAGATTTATCAGAGTATCTCTGCAGGTGGAAGGACCTGGAGCTATACTGGAAGTCTGAGGTCTACAGGGGGAACAGGAATGGAGACAGGATAGTCCACTGTAGAGAATCTACACCACTGACTACAGTATCCGACAGGGAGCTCTTCAGTCGCCTGTCAGACAAGCAGTCAGTGATCCAGGAGACAATGGGTGAATTGACACCCATCCTGAGCAACATGTGTCACTTATCAGAATTGGCTGGACGGTGTTAAAGGCACTTGAGAAATCAAAGAACATGATCCTCACAGTGCCCCTCCCACCATCCAGGTGAGAGTGAGCTTGATGCACCAGGTAGATAACAGCATCATCCACCCCAACATGGGGCTGATACGCAAACTGTCGAGAGTCCAGGGAAAGAGCCACCAGGGGTCTTAGCTGAGCCAGCACAAGTCTCTCGAGGACCTTCATGACATGAGACGTCAGGGCAACCGGTCTGTAGTCATTCAAGCCAGAAGGGATGGGCTTCTTTACCAGCACTGTTTTCCATAGTGCTGGTATCCTTTCTAACTTCAAACTCAGGTTGAAGATAAATTGCAGGATCTCCGTCAGCTGAGCAGCACAAGTCTTCAGAACCCAGGGGTTAACACGGTCAGGGCTTGCTGACTTGGCTGGGTTGACCCTCTCCTGTCGTCTCACATGGTCAGGTGTCAGATACACCCCCACTGTCTTTCTCAGTGGGGGTGGAAGTGGGGGGATGTGAAGCAGCAGTGGCAGGCAGAAGTAGGAGTTTGTGGATTGTGTGAGGACAGGAGTAGTGGGGGGAGGGCCAGCGGGGGGTGCAGTGCTGAATCTATTGAAAAAACAATTCAGCTCATTGGCTCTATCTGCACCCCCTTCCTGCTGCCTGGCTTTGTTGGTGTTGAAACCAGTGATCGTTTTGATGGCCTTCCACACATCCCGAGTATTATTCTGCTGTAGTTTGGCCTCCAGCCTCCTGTGAGCATATTTTCTCTCCTCTAAACTGCCACTGTATCCTCCTCAACTGGTCTCAATCACCAGATCTGTGGGCTAGCTTCTTTTTATTCAGCAGAACCTTTAGCTGGCTGGTGATCCAGGGCTTGTTGTTTTGGTAACAGTGGTAACAGTCCCCACATCTGCGGTCCCCTCCAACGTTTCTCATTGTATCGCATTGGGTTGGCTTTTTTCTTGCCCTGATGTGGGATCTGAGCCGTCGTTGTGGCTTGTGCAGCCCTTTGAGATACTCCTGATTTAGGGCTATATAAATAAACTTTGATTTGATGATGATTTGATTAAGTCTCTAAGTGATGTATAGAAAACATTTTGGAATGGTTGTGTAGCCACCGTAGTTTCCCTTTAAGCCCAAATGGGTCTAGGTTCTTATGGGTTAAATAAATCCACATACCTTTGACCTCTGAATCGTGATCCCCGACCGTCGAGTCTGGCAACCACTACTTGTCCCTCGCCAACCAGCACCCAGTCCCAGTCCAGTTTAAACTCCTCTGTGACCGTCTGATCGCCAGGAGAGCTTCCGCTGTCAGGACGAGTCAGTGTTATCAGATAATAACAACAGCGATAGAAATGTAATATCATCATGAAAATAACTTCGGCCTGTCAAAGCTCTCGTTCATCCAGGTCATTGTATTCTCAGGGCATTGAATTGATCGCAACTGGACTTTGCCTGTTCTCTGAGAAGGCTCAAACTAATTGGTCAGATCTCGGCGAGAGTCGTCCTATCGAGTTTTTGATGTTCAATGCCATTAAAAAATAACTATAGTTAATTAAAATTGTTCCTAAATCCCTTCTACTGCAGTCATTAGCGAGATCGCCACTAGCAAAGTACAGTCAGCGCTAATGACAACATGAAGTGCTTAAAATAGCGGAGTTATTTATCACATTTCCACAGATCTTCAATTAAAATATTCACAAGGCCGCATGGCTGTAATTGGAATGATAAAGGCTCCAAAATCAGAGATCTGTGTTACGGTATTTTCCGCCTAAGCTGTGAGATGCGTAGCCTGGAGCTACAGTGCCACGCCGCAGAGCGTGAAGGTTGTAGTGGACATTGCAGTGAATGCAAATGCAGAAACACATAATACTCACACAATGAGCAGGAGGCCATAGAGGAAGGACTCGGAGAAGTCAAGAGGAAGGATGAGCTTCAGAGGCAGCGCTGTGAAAGAGCACAGGCGTGTAACTCCTTCTTACATCACCACGTTAGCATTTGTTGATGCATGCATTCCTACCCAAGTTGCTATGATGGACGGTGTGCATTTGGGTCTGGACTGTCCTTTTGGTGGCCAGCATCGACCACAGAGGACGATTATTCTCCAGGATGAAATAGGCTGAAGGAAGAAAAAAAAAGGAAAAATAATAATTTTACTCTACATCAAAAAGAGGAAAAAAAAAAAGGCTTTCTTATACTGAAATGTTGCCCTTCTTATCTAGCCTTCAGGTTTGCACAGCTGGGAAATACACTCTTTGGACTAAAGCAGTGTTTCCCAAAGTGGGGTACGTTAAGGTGATTGTAGGGGGTACGTTAAGGCCAACGCCGACCGGACGCGGAGCGACAATACAACAAATTACAACTCCATTGTTTTTAACGGAGCAAAGCCCAATGGAAACGTCTGCCACGGAGGGTTAGAAAACTGTTCTAAAATCCTGCACGGCAAGCACATAGAAATGCATTGGTTTCACTTTTTGTTTTGTTTCCCCCAGCCATTTATTTCATGTGATTATTGGATAGAGGCAATATACCAATATAACTACTATTCATGTTAGTCCTTCGTTTTCGAAGATGACCAGGTGACTTCACGTTGATTTGTGTGTGCGAAGATGGCTGATGAGGCCAATCCTTGCGCGGAATGACCGGCTGCAGCGAGGGCAGGTTATGGCTGGGGGGTGGCTGGCAGAGAGGGAGGAACTGTCTCTGGTCTTGCGGAGCTGTCGCTTCTGTTCGGCTTCATGGATGCGTTTTTCCTCGAAGTCTGCTACACCATGCCAGACTGCAGAGCGCCAGTTTGAACGGTGTTGGGCATCGGCTTCCCATGTCTCTGGGTCCAGACCACAGCCCTTGAGACTGGCCTTTAGGGTGTCCTTAAAGCGTTTCCGCTGTCCGCCGCGTTAGCGCTTTCCATGGTGCAGTTCACCGTACAAGAGCATTTTTGGTAGGCGTTCATCTGACATGCGGCAGACATGGCCAGCCCATCTCAGCTGGGAACGCTTGGGGATGGCATAGATGCTATCCATCTCAGCCCTGTGGAGGACCTCAGTGTCTGGGATCTTGTCCTGCCACCGGATGTTGAGCAGCCTTCTGCGCTATAGACCTGCATTCTAAATACATACTTGTCCCGCACTCAAGTCTTCTCCCGACACAGTGTTTCAATTGTTGCGTAGCAACCAATTAGGCTACTTGTTAAAGTCAGATTACTATTCATAGAAAACAGACATACCTGCGCCGGAATAATGGACAAATGGCTAAAAAGAGTAAATCCCCCCTCCGGAGAGACATCATCTGTGTCTACCAGTAGGCCTACAATCGAGGATGCCCCTACCGGTGACAGCAACCCAGGTTTCTCTTCCTTGGATCAGGGTGCAAGCAGTAGGGCTAGCGCTACAATTGATGCTAGCCAAGTTACTAGCATGGCCACTGACAGTGACAGTGAGTATGATGCAGAACTTCGGCCCCCTGACATGAGAAAGCATACGGATAGAGATATCATAACGACATCATCTTAATCTCGGATTACAGGGGCTCTCCGCAACCATATTTAATGTACGAGATAAAATTGAGGCTATGATTAAGAAGTCGAAGCTCTGGTTAGACTGCATGAACAACAAAACAAAGGTCTTTCCCGACGTTGCATGATTTTTTGTGTGCAAATCACCTCAGTCTGACAGGCAGTGTCAAACGTGACTACTCACCTCAGTGAGCTGGCTGCACGACTGCGCAGGTACTTCCCTTAATTTTGACAAGCCGGACAGTTGGATTCCATATCCCTTTTCTGCCGTGCCTACTGCCTTAACGGCATCTGAACAGGAGAGCCTCATTGATATCGCAACAACAGGATCCATGAAAATTGAATTCAACCAGAAGCCTCTGCCAGATTTCTGGATAGGACTGTGCACAGAGTACCCTGAACTGGCCAAACGCGCTGTCAAGACCTTGATGCCCTTTGCAACCACGTATTTGTGTGAGAGTGGGTTCTCAGCGCTGACGAACCTGAAAACTAAATACAGGCACAGACTGTGTGTGGCAGACAATCTAAGGCTAAGACTTTCTCAGTAGCTCCTTTGAATTCCTTTCATTTTACTTTATTTTTGGTATTATTCTCAACTTAAAAGTGTAATATGAGAGAGAAGACTCACAATCCACCTCTTCCAAACTTAGAAGCAGTACAGATGGAACTCCCGGACCTGTGAGTGGGCGAAAGAAGACAACATAATTAACAACATGTCGACTGTGAGAAGAAATAACGATCAAGTTAATTTCACCTTTGCAGCGCAGGACGGCGCGCTCTGCGTCAGGGCTGATGTTGGCCTCGAAGAACGTGCACCCATCCCTTAGCCCACACGTTAGACATCGCCGTGGAAACGGGCCGACCGTGGACACGCTGACGAAGAGCACATGAAAACGGTGGAAGAAAGAGGAACCGCAGTTTTGAGGTTTGCCAATGAGTGAAGGGTTACCTGTATAGATGTCTTGTTTGTGCAGAAACTTCTGTGCTCAGGAAGTATCTGAGTGGAGGACAGAATCTCATTGTCTCGTCACTGACAAAGAATGCAATAAAGACATTGGGCCCCATTCAGCAATAAGTTCCTAACTGTTCCTCTTATCTTTCTTCCTAAGTGATTTCCTAAGAGGAGTCCATTCAAATTCATGACGTGTTCTTAAACGGCCAAATTGTTCCCACCTGCTGTTTTTAAGTTGCTGAATGCCAAATGGTTAGCGTGTGCGTGTCTATCATAATTTGCATATAAACATGCCCTTATTTCCCCAATATGCATATGTAAACATCCTTAAATCCGTAATTTGCATAGGTAAATGCCTTTAATTCCCCATATAAGGGCACAATTCCGGCGGAAAAGCCGAACATCAAACACACGGAGAAAACACAAACAGATTACAGAAGAGAAATTCGTAAGTAAAACGTAAGTTTAAGAAAGGGGGGACTGCTGAGGTAGCCCCGAAGCGTTCAAATAAATATCCGTCACTTCGGGCAAATAGGTCTACATGGTCGTGAAATATGCGCTCCCTCCTGTCCCGGTTTTATGTGTTATGCTGCTTTAATTTAAAGGCCTACTGAAATGAAATGTTTTTATTTAAACGAGGGATAGCAGATCCATTCTATGTGTCATACTTGATCATTTCGCGATATTGCCATATTTTTGCTGAAAGGATTTAGTAGAGAACATCGACGATAAATTTCGCAACTTTTGGTCGCTGATAAAAAAAAAGCCTTGCCTGTACCGGAAGTAGCAGACGATATGCGCGTGACGTCACCGGTTGGGGAGCTCCTCACATCTGCACATTGTTAACAATCATGGCCACCAGCAGCGAGAGCGATTCGGACCGAGAAAGCGACAATTTCCCCATTAATTTGAGCGAGAATGAAAGATTTGTGGATGAGGAAAGTGAGAGTGAAGGACTAGAGGGCAGTGGGAGCGATTCAGACAGGGAAGATGCTGTGAGAGGCGCCGTGGCAGCCGTGGGCGTGGCAGGACCACTCGGCCAGGCCCAACCGCAACAAGGGATAGAGCCATACCGCTTTGAACCCGACGCTGACGGTGACGGTCAGGAGAACGCTGCTGATATTGATGCTGGAGTAGCACACGACATAGATCGCCTTCAGGATACAGAATGGTAAAATGTTATTTATTTATAGACTAGTTTTAGCTTGTGGCCTAGTCTTGCACTTCGAAACACGATCTTTCGACATGATCGCTGCATAATACACTGTACTTTGTGTGTGTGGTCCAATCCAACCGTGTTCGCTTGACCTCTCTGTTCCGTAGTAAAGCTTGACTGGCTATCCATACACTTGGGTAAAACAGAATCCATCCTGTTTGGGTCCCACATCAAACTTAAGAAAGTCAATGACTTCACCATAAAAGTAGGTGACATTGTTATCACCAGGAAAGATGAGGTCGCCTACCTAGGTTCCATTCTAGAGGCTAACCTTTCCTGTGATAAAATGGCAACCAAGGTAATCAAAAAGGTTAACCAACGAACGAGATTTCTCTACAGAATTTCCTCTCTGGTCAACAAAAGCACCTTGAGGATTCTGGCGGGAACTCTCGTTCAACCCTTTTTCGATTACGCATGCACCTCCTGGTACCCTAGCACCTCCAAAACCCTCAAATCTAAACTCCAAACATCTCAGAACAAGCTAGTCAGGTTACTTCTAGACCTCCACCCCAGATCCCACCTCACTCCTACCCACTTCTCTAAAGTGGGCTGGCTCAAGGTGGAGGACAGAGTTAAACAACTTGCACTGAGCCTAGTCTATAAAATCCGCTACACCTCCCTGATACCGAAGTACATGTCAAACTACTTCCTTAACGTAAATGACCGCCATAACCACAACACCAGGGGGAGCTCCACTAACCACGTTAAACCCAGATTCCGAACTAACAAAGGTCTTAACTCATTCTCTTTCTATGCCACATCAATGTGGAATGCGCTCCCAACAGGTATAAAAGAAAGGGCATCTCTATCCTCCTTCAAAACCGCAATAAAAGTTCACCTCCAGGCAGCTACAACCCTAAACTAACACCCTCCCCGGATTGCTAATAATCAAATGTAAACAATCAAATGCAGATACTTTTTCTTTTTCTTATGCCTTCTGATCTCTCTCTCTCTCTCTCTCTCTCTCTCTCTCTCTCTCTCTCTCTCTCTCTCTCTCTCTCTCTCTCTCTCTCTCTCTATGTCCACTACTTGATGTCCATATCCCCCCCCCCCTCCACACCCCTGATTGTAAATAATGTAAATAATTCAATGTGATTATCTTATGTGATGACTGTATTATGATGATAGTATATATGATAGTATATATCTGTATCATGAATCAATTTAAGTGGACCCCGACTTAAACAAGTTGAAAAACGTATTCGGGTGTTACCATTTAGTGGTCAATTGTACAGAATATGTACTTCACTGTGCAACCTACTAATAAAAGTCTCAATCAATCAATCAATCTTTCGGAAATGTAAACAATGAAACACCGGCTGTGTTTGTTCTGCTGCAGCCGGCCGCAATACACCGCTTCCCACCTACAGCTTTCTTCTTTGCTGTCTCCATTGTTCATTGAACAAATTGCAAAAGATTCACCAACACAGATGTCCAGAATACTGTGGAATTTTGCGATGAAAATAGCTGGCCACCATGCTGTCCCAAAATGTCCTCTACAATCCGTGACGTCACGCGCAGGTGTCATCATAACGAAACGTTTTCAGCAGGGTATTTCGGCGCGAAATTTAAAATTGCACTTTAGTAAGCTAACCCGGCCGTATTGGCATGTGTTGCAATGTTAAGATTTCATCATTGATGCATAAACTATCAGACTGCGTGGTCGGTAGTAGTGGCTTTCAGTAGGCCTTTAAAGAGTCACCAATCACTATATCTATCTATCTATGATATTAATTTAACATTAGACAATAGAAGTAAGGGAACTGGTCACACTTAAGAACTAATAGGCCACCCTAAGAGTGCTCTGGAGCACTCGTAGATTTTGTTCTTACCTACGAACAAATCCCAGCTAAGAAAACATTGGTGAATACAAAAATCTCCTTAAAAACTTGGTAAGTGGGCCTAAGAACAAAAATGTGTTCTTAAGAACGGTTGCTGAATGGGGCCCATTGAGGGCAAACATACATGACCTGCTTGTTTTCATCGTAAGACACAATGCGTGTCACCTCCCAGTCGCCTGACGTTATGTGGCGGATCTCGTCCTGTTCGCCCCGCAGATAAGAAACAACAATTCTAATGACTTGTTTTCATATCTTCCTGGAGACCTGGTGTCCTCTGCAGTGGAGATTTGTTTTTTTTTTGTTCTATTTCTTTAGTCAGAGCTGCACGTTTCAGGGATAAGAATTGCTATTATGCACAACACAAATGTCCCCCTGCAGAAGTCACTGGTTCTCTGGGGCAGTGTTTTGCAACCACGAGTGTGCCGTGAGGTACAGTCTGGTGTGCTGTGGGAAATTATGTCATTTCACCTAATTGGTTTAAAAATATTGTTTGAAAACCAGTAATTATAATGCGCAAATGTGCCGTTGTTGAGTGTCTGTGCTGTCTAGAGCTCGGCAGAGTAACCGTGTAATACTCTTCCATATCAGTAGGTGGCAGCAGGTAGCTAATTGGTTTGTCGTGATCACAATATGCAGCCGACAGCGGGAGGCAGTGTGCAGGTAAAAAGGTATCCAAAGCTAAAACCAAAATTAAACAAAAGGCGAGTGCCGCTAAGAAAAGCCATTGATGCTTAGGGATGGCTGTGCAAAATGAAACTAAAACTGAACTGGCTGCAAAGTAAACAAAAACAGAATGCTGGACGACAGCAAAGACTTAAAGGAGCAGACGGCGTCCACAAAGTACTGCACGCACAATTAGATTATTCACATGTTTTTTGTTTGTTTTATTTTTTTTGTCCATGGTCTGTGCTTATGGTATGCTTGTAATGTGTAATGTTTTGTGATTTATGTATTCTACCATTACCATGAATTGATTACGTGGACCCCGACTTAAACAAGTTGAAAAACGTATTCGGGTGTTACCATTTAGTGGTCAATTGTACGGAATATGTACTGAACTGTGCAATCTACTAACAAAAGTTTCAATCAATCAATCATTTATTTTCTATCATGACCTGTTGAATGTTTTACAGTATTAACCTTCCTTAGGATAACGGATGAAAATTAGCTATCGTGCTAACATCGGCATATTTACATCGTTGCTCTATGTTGATGAATATGCATTGTCCTAATTCAAATAAATAAATAAACGACATGTAGGGATGTCCGATCATATCGAACTGCCGATATTATCGGCCGATAAATGCTTTAAAATGTAATATCGGAAATGATCAGTATCGGTTTCTAAATTATCGGTATCTGTTTCAGAAAGTAAAATGTATGACTTTTTAAAATGCCTCTGTGTACACGGACATAGGGAGAAGTACAGAGCGCCAATAAACCTTAAAGGCACTGCCTTTGCGGGCCGGCCCAGTCACATAATATCTACGGCTTTTCACACACTCAAGTGAGTGCAAGGCATACTTGGTCAACAGCCATACAGGTCACACTGAGGGTGACCGTATAAACAACTTTAGCACTGTTACAAATATGCGCCACACTGTGAAACCACACCAAACAAGAATGACAAACACATTTCGGGCGAACATCCGCACCGTAACACAACATAAACACAACAGAACAGATACCCAGAACCCCTTAGAAGAATATTTGTGAAATATTTCTTCAAACTTATTATGATTAAAATTCAAAAAAATTATTCTGGCAAATCTAGAAAATCTGTAGAATCAAATTTAAATGTTTTTTTTTTTTAATTTCTTTTAAAAATTTTGTTCTGGAAAATCTAAAAGAAATAACGATTTGTCTTTGTTAGAAATATAGCTTGGTCCAATTTGTTATATATTCTAACAAAGTGCAGATTGGATTTTAACCTATACAAAACATGTCATCAAAATTCTAAAATGAATCTTAATCAGGATAAATTACTAATGATGTTCCATAAATTCTTTTTTTAATTTTTTTCAAAAAGATTCGAATTAGCTCATTTTTCTCTTCTTTTTTTCGGTTGAATTTCGAATTTTAAAGAGTCGAAATTGAAGATAAACTATGTTTCAAAATTGAATTTTTATTTTTTTCGTGTTTTCTCCTCTTTTATAAAAATGTTAGTGGCAAGCTAGTTAAAATGGGATATTGTTGTTGTTGTTTTTTTTTGTTGTTTTTTTAATATATCGGCAGTCCGATATTATCGGACATCCCTACATGTCGTTTATTTATTTATTTGAATTATTCATCAACATAGAGCAACAATGTAGATATGCCGAAGTTAGCACAATAGCTAATTTTCATCCGTTGTTCTGAGGCAGGTTAATACAGTAAATATTCAACAGGTCATGATAGAAAATAATACATAAATCACAAAAAATGGGATACTGTGATTTCACAAGACTGTCTTAGAAGTGATCATTTGAAAATGTTCAATTTGAAAAATGTTCACTTAGAGAAAATATAAAAATAAAGTGTTGCATATTGATATTTATCTGTTTCTATATATATATATATTTATTGTGACAAATCATTAAGATGTGTTTCCACAAAGATAAATATCGTTAATTATTAATAATAACATAGAGTTAAAGGTAAATTGAGCAAATTGGCTATTTCTGGCAATTTATTTAAGTGTGTATCAAACTGGTAGCCCTTCGCATTAATCAGTACCCAAGAAGTAGCTCTTGGTTTCGAAAAGGTTGGTGACCCCTGCTTTAAAGTCATATCCAAAAATTGCGAGAACACATTTTTATTGTTAATATCAGTTTTTTAAAATGTTATTTATTTACTAGCAAGCTGGTCTCGCTTTGCTCGACATTTTTAATTCTAAGAGAGACAAAACTCAAATAGAATTTGAAAATCCAAGAAAATATTTTAAAGACTCGGTCTTCACTTGTTTAAATAAATTCATTATTTTTTTTACTTTGCTTCTTATAACTTTCAGAAAGACAATTTTAGAGAAAAAATACAACCTTAAAAATGATTTTAGGATTTTTAAACACAAACACCTTTTTACCTTTTAAATTGCTTCCTCTTCTTTCCGGACAATTTAAATCAATATTCAAGTAAAAAAAAAATTTTTATTGTAAAGAATAATAAATACATTTTAATTTAATTATTCATTTTAGCTTCTGTTTTTTCGACGAAGAATATTTGTGAAATATTTCTTCAAACTTATTATGATTAAAATTCAAAAAAAATATTCTGGCAAATCTAGAAAATCTGTAGAATCAAATTTAAATCTTTTTTTTTTTTTAATTTATTTTAAAAATTATGTTCTGGAAAATCTAAAAGAAATAATGATTTGTTTTTGTTAGAAATATAGCTGGGTCCAATTTGTTATATATTGTAACAAAGTGCAGATTGGATTTAACCTATTTAAAACATGTCATCAAAATTCTAAAATTAATCTTAATCAGGAAAAATTACTAATGATGTTCCATAAATTCTTTTTTAAAAAATTTTCAAAAAGATTCGAATTAGCTAGTTTTTCTCTTCTTTTTTTCGGTTGAATTTCGAATTTTAAAGAGTCGAAATTGAAGATAAACTATGTTTCAAAATTGAATTTTCATTTTTTCCGTGTTTTCTCCTCTTTTATAAAAATGTTAGTGGCTAGCTAGTTAAAATGGGATATTGTTTATTTTATTTTTTTTGTTGTTTTTTTTAATATATCGGCAGTCCGATATTATTGGACATCCCTACGTGTCGTTTATTTATTTATTTGAATTATTCATCAACATAGAGCAACGATGTAAATATGCCGAAGTTAGCACAATAGCTAATTTTCATCCGTTGTTCTGAGGCAGGTTAATACAGTAAACATTCAACAGGTCATGATAGAAAATTATACAAAAATCACAAAAAATGGGATATTGTGATTTCACAAGACTGTCTTAGAAGTGATCATTTGAAAATATTCAATTTGAAAAATGTGCACTTAGAGAAAATATAAAAATAAAGTGTTGCATATTGATATTTATCTGTTTCTATATATATTTATTGTAGAAAAATCATTAAGCTGTGTTTCCACTAAGATAAATATCATTAATTATTAATAGTAACATAGAGTTAAAGGTAAATTGAGCAAATTGGCTATTTCTGGCAATTTATTTAAGTGTGTATCAAACTGGTAGCCCTTCGCATTAATCAGTACCCAAGAAGTAGCTCTTGGTTTCAAAAAGGTTGGTGACCCCTGCTTTAAAGTCATATCCAAAAATTGCGAGAACAAATTTTTATTGTTAATATCAGTTTTTTAAAATGTTATTTATTTACTAGCAAGCTGGTCTCGCTTTGCTCGACATTTTTAATTCTAAGAGAGACAAAACTCAAATAGAATTTGAAAATCCAAGAAAATATTTTAAAAACTCGGTCTTCACTTGTTTAAATAAATTCATTTATTTTTTTACTTTGCTTCTTATAACTTTCAGAAAGACAATTTTAGAGAATAAATACAACCTTAAAAATTATTTTAGGATTTTTAAACACATATACCTTTTTACCTTTTAAATTCCTTCCTCTTCTTTCCGGACAATTTAAATCAATGTTCAAGAATTTTTTTATTTTTTTTTGTAAAGAATAATAAATACATTTTAATTTAATTCTTCATTTTAGCTTCTGTTTTTTCGACGAAGAATATTTGTGAAATATTTCTTCAAACTTATTATGATTAAAATTCAAAAAAATTATTCTGGCAAATCTAGAAAATCTGTAGAATCAAATTTAAATCTTTTTTTTTTTAAATTTCTTTAAAAAAATTTGTTTTGGAAAATCTAGAAGAAATAATGATTTGTTTTTGTTAGAAATATAGCTTGGTCCAATATTTTATATATTCTAACAAAGTGCAGATTGGATTTTAACCTATTTAAAACATGTCATCAAAATTCTAAAATTAATCTTAATCAGGAAAAATTACTAATGATGTTCCAGAAATTATTTTTTTAATTTTTTCAAAAAGATTCGAATTAGCTAGTTTTGCTAGTTGAATTTCGAATTTTAAAGAGTCGAAATTGAAGATAAACTATGTTTCAAAATTGAATTTTCAGGTAAATTGAGCAAATTGGCTATTTCTGGCAATTTATTTAAGTGTGTATCAAACTGGTAGCCCTTCGCATTAATCAGTACCCAAGAAGTAGCTCTTGGTTTCGAAAAGGTTGGTGACCCCTGCTTTAAAGTCATATCCAAAAATTGCGAGAACACATTTTTATTGTTAATATCAGTTTTTTAAAATGTTATTTATTTACTAGCAAGCTGGTCTCGCTTTGCTCGACATTTTTAATTCTAAGAGAGACAAAACTCAAATAGAATTTGAAAATCCAAGAAAATATTTTAAAAACTCGGTCTTCACTTGTTTAATAAATTCATTTATTTTTTTACTTTGCTTCTTATAACTTTCAGAAAGACAATTTTAGAGAAAAATTACAACCTTAAAAATGATTTTAAGATTTTTAAACACATGTACCTTTTTACCTTTTAAATTGCTTCCTCTTCTTTCCGGACAATTTAAATCAATGTTCAAGAATTTTTTTTATTTTTTTTTGTAAAGAATAATAAATACATTTTAATTTAATTCTTCATTTTAGCTTCTGTTTTTTCGACGAAGAATATTTGTGAAATATTTCTTCAAACTTATTATGATTAAAATTCAAAAAAATTATTCTGGCAAATCTAGAAAATCTGTAGAATCAAATTTAAATCTTTTTTTTTTTTTTAATTTCTTTTAAAAAATTTGTTCTGGAAAATCTACAAGAAATAATGATTCGTCTTTGTTAGAAATATAGCTTGGTCCAATATTTTATATATTCTAACAAAGTGCAGATTGGATTTTAACCTATTTAAAACATGTCATCAAAATTCTAAAATTAATCTTAATCAGGAAAAATTACTAATGATGTTCCATAAAAAAAAATGTTTATTTTTTCAAAAAGATTCGTATTAGCTAGTTTTGCTAGTTGAATTTCGAATTTTAAAGAGTCGAAATTGAAGATAAACTATGTTTCAAAATTGAATTTTCAGGTAAATTGAGCAAATTGGCTATTTCTGGCAATTTATTTAAGTGTGTATCAAACTGGTAGCCCTTCGCATTAATCAGTACCCAAGAAGTAGCTCTTGGTTTCAAAAAGGTTGGTGACCCCTGCTTTAAAGTCATATCCAAGAATTGCGAGAACACATTTTTATTGTTAATATCAGTTTTTTAAAATGTTATTTATTTACTAGCAAGCTGGTCTCGCTTTGCTCGACATTTTTAATTCTAAGAGAGACAAAACTCAAATAGAATTTGAAAATCCAAGAAAATATTTTAAAGACTCGGTCTTCACTTGTTTAAATAAATTGATTTATTTTTTTACTTTGCTTCTTATAACTTTCAGAAAGACAATTTTAGAGAAAAATTACAACCTTAAAAATGATTTTAGGATTTTTAAACACAAACACCTTTTTACCTTTTAAATTGCTTCCTCTTCTTTCCGGACAATTTAAATCAATGTTCAAGTAAATTTTTTTTATTATTGTAAAGAATAATAAATACATTTTAATTTAATTCTTCATTTTAGCTTCTGTTTTTTCGACGAAGAATATTTGTGAAATATTTTTTCAAACTTATTATGATTAAAATTCAAAAAAATTATTCTGGCAAATCTAGAAAATCTGTAGAATCAAATTTAAATCTTTTTTTTTTTTTAATTTCTTTTAAAAAATTTGTTTTGGAAAATCTAGAAGAAATAATGATTCGTTTTTGTTAGAAATATAGCTTGGTCCAATATTTTATATATTCTAACAAAGTGCAGATTGGATTTTAACCTATTTAAAACATGTCATCAAAATTCTAAAATTAATCTTAATCAGAAAAAATTACTAATGATGTCCCATAAATTATTTTTTTTATTTTTTCAAAAAGATTCGAATTAGCTAGTATTTCTCTTCTTTTTTTCGGTTGAATTTCAAATTTTAAAGAGTCTAAATTGAAGATAAACTATGTTTCAAAATTGAATTTTCATTTTTTTCGTGTTTTCTCCTCTTTTATAAAAATGTTAGTGGCTAGCTAATTAAAATGGGAAGAATATTTGTGAAATATTTCTTCAAACTTATGGTTAAAATTCAAAAAAATTATTCTGGCAAATCTAGAAAATTTGTAGAATCAAATTTAAATATATATATTTTTTAATTTCTTTTAAAATTTTTGTTCTGGAAAATCTGGAAGATTCTCGCTTTGCTCGACATTTTTAATTCTAAGAGAGACAAAACTCAAATGGAATTTGAATATGTGCCTGTGGATTTTTTCAATGAAAAAAAAATGTGCCTTGGCTCAGAAAAGGTTGCAAAACACTGCTCGGGGGGGATATTTTGTGTTTGAGGTGTAGAGTGAGAGGCTGTGTGGAAGAGGAGGGAACCTGTTTGGTGAACAAGGTGATGTGGTGGAAGTCACCCTGACCTCCTTGCCTCACGGGCACAGTGAGGAAAAACTTGCTTGTGTCCTCAGAAAACAGAGGCTCCTGGTCCTGCAGAGGAGGAAAAAAAAAAAAAAAAAGACTATTTTCGATGCTCTCAGAGGACCACGAATGCATCCGTCTGCAGACTTACCGGCCTGGAGATCCATTTATCAGAGGAGTCCTCGCATCTCTGGAAGACCCCCCCCAAAAAAAGTGTGGAACGCACAGCGTCGATGAGAGCATTGAACTCTGAATCACGTCTTGTATGCCGATGAGAGGCATTAAATGCAACCTTTTCAAAACATGAGCGGAATGGGAAGCACGCACCACAAAGCAGGCTCCTATGGCTGCGTCGCACACTGTCAGCAGTGATGCATTCTGGGGCCGAGCGAGCCACCGCACGGCCAGCTGAGTGTCGCTGATCCACTTCACCATGGTGACATAGAAGTCCCTGCAGAGGGGGGAGCCCGGAGCAGAACCACACCAGAGATTTAGGGCCCGATCTACAAAACCCAAAACCGGTGACGTTGGCACGTTGTGTAAATGGTAAATGAAAACAGAATGCAAAGATTTTGTCATGATCTGTGGTACGGATCATGTTTTTGTTATGTTCTGTTAGTTTTGGACTCTTTTTAGTTCTTGTTTGACACCTGAGTTGGTTTTAGTTACCATGGCTACTTGTGATTTTCTTATATAAGGCTTTTAAAGTCACTTTGATAGTAGGCTAATATAGACACTTACATCATGTGTTGCCTTCATTATAACACTTATATAAGACTTTTAAAGTCATTTTGATAGTAGGCTAATATAGCTAATATAGACACTTACGTCATGTGTTGCCTTCATTATAACACTTGTATAAGGCTTTTAGAGTCATTTTGATAGTAGGCTATTATAGCTCATATAGACACTTCCATCATGTGTTGCCTTCATTGCAACACTTTTATAAGACTTTTAAAGGCATTTTGATAGTAGGCTAATATAGCTCATATAGACACTTACAACATGTGTGGCCTTCATTATAACACTTATATAAGACTTTTAAAGTCATTTTGATAGTAGGCTAACATAGACACTTACACCATGTGTTGCCTTCATTATAACATTAATATAAGACTTTTAAAGTCATTTTGATAGTAGGCTAATATAGACACTTACGTCATGTGTTGCCTTCATTATAACACTTGTATAAGGCTTTTAAAGTCATTTTGATAGTAGGCTATTATAGCTCATATAGACACTTACATCATGTGTTGCCTTCATTGCAACACTTTTATAAGACTTTTAAAGGCATTTTGATAGTAGGCTAATATAGCTAATATAGACACTTACATCATGTGTTGCCTTCATTATAACACTTTTATAAGACTTAAAGTAATTTTGATAGTAGGCTAATATAGCTAATATAGACACTTACATCATGTGTTGACTTCATTATAACACTTATATAAGACTTTTAAAGTCATTTTGATAGTAGGCTATTATAGCTAATATAGACACTTACACCATGTGTTGCCTTCATTATAACACTTATATAAGACTTTTAAAGTCATTTTGATAGTAGGCTAATATAGACACTTACACCATGCGTGTGTGCTTGAGTGTGTGTTACCTCAGCCTGAGTTGATCTGGAGGCTGCAGCTCCACAGTGTGTGTTACTCCGAAGAGATTGACCACCGATAATTTAGCCACAGGGTTTGTCTGGCCGGCCTGGTGGAACATTTAAAATATGGAACATTACCAGGTGTTGTTTTCCTTAATTATCGGTGTAAATTAAGACGAGCAAACACGTGGTATTTATGTGTTTCGGTGGCGTATGGAACAACTTCACCATTGGATAAGGGTACTGGAGTCCACGGGGATAGGTGCTACCAGTGAACTGGGCCAGGGCCATGTTGGGCACCAGTGTGTCGTTGATGGTGAGGAACGCCAGTTTGTCCCCATCCGGTGACCACCAGTGAGCCAAGTGCGAGTGTAGAATCTCCTCTGATGGCAGAGTTGAAAAACACTGATGTACTTAACAGCAGGAAACCCATGGTTTGTACACTCCAGGTAGACGACGAGACTCTGTCCCAGGTGGAGGGGTTTAAGTATCTCGGGGTCTTGTTCACGAGTGAGGGAAAGATGGAGAAGGAAATCAGCCGGAGAATCGGAGCAGCTGGGGCAGTATTGCAGTCTCTCTGCCGCACTGTTGTGACGAAACGGGAGCTGAGCCAGAAGGCAAAGCTCTCGGTCTACCGAGCTATCTACATTCCTACTCTCACCTATTGTCATGAAGTGTGGGTCATGACCGAAAGAATAAGATTGCGGATACAAGCGGCCGAAATGAGTTTCCTCAGAAGGGTGGCTGGCATCTCCCTTAGAGATAGGGTGAGAAGTTCAGTCACCCGAGAGAGACTCTGAGTAGAGCCGCTGCTCCTTCACTTGGAAAGGAGCCAGCTTAGGTGGTTCGGGCATCTCGTGCGGATGCCTCACCGGGGTCTCCCTAGGGAGGTGTTTAGGGCACGTCCGACCGGTAGGAGGCCACGGGGAAGACCCAGGACACGTTGGGAAAACTATGTCTCCCGGCTGGCCTGGGAACGCTTCGGGATCCCCCGGCAGGAGCTGGACGAAGTGGCCGGGGAGAGGGAAGTCTGGGCTTCTCTGGGCTTCCCTGGCCTCCCTGGGCTTCCCACAACAAGGTCCTCAGCTCAGATCCCACATCAGGGCAAGAAAAAAACTCAACCCAATGGGGTCGATATTTGTATCGATCTGCCCACCCGTTCAAGAGCTCTAGCTTAGCAGTTTGCTATGCTTTTTTGTATCCTCCAACGGTGTGTATAGTAACATGTTAGGCTATTCCTTGTTGGGAAGACTTTGGGTTATGACCGAAAAGACAAGATCACGGGTGCAAGCGACCGGAATGAGTTTCCTCCGTCGGATGGCGGGGCTCTCCCTTAGAGATAGGGTGAGAAGCTCTGTCATCCAGGAGGAGCTCAAAGTAAAGCCGCTGGTCCTCCACATGGAGAGGAGCCAGATGAGGTGGTTTGGGCATCTGGTCAGGATGCCACAACAACGCCTCCCTAGGGAGGTGTTTCGGGCACGTCCGACCGGTAGGAGGCCACGGGGAAGACCCAGGACACGTTGGGAAGACTTTGGGTTATGACCGAAAAGACAAGATCACGGGTACAAGCGACCGAAATGAGTTTCCTCCGCCGGGTGGCGGGGCTCTCCCTTAGAGATAGGGTGAGAAGCTCTGTAATCCAGGAGGAGATCAAAGTAAATTCGCTGGTCCTCCACATGGAGAGGAGCCAGATGAGGTGGTTCGGGCATCTGGTCAGGATGCCACCCCAACGCCACGTCCGACCGGCAGCAGGCCACGGGGAAGACCCAGGACACGTTGGGAAGACTATGTGTCCCGGCTGGCCTGGGAACGCCTCGGGATCCCCCGGAAAGAGCTGGACGAAGTGGCTGGACTAAGTGGCTGGGGAGAGGGAAGTCTGGGCTTCCCTGCTAAGGTTGCTCCCCCCGCGAACCGACCTCGGATGAGCGAAAGAAGATGGATGCATGGACGGATGGATTGATACCAAAATGTGTAGTACAACCCATGAGCAATAATGTGGAGCCCCAAACAGCACAGCATGGTACCCTGCAAATAGGGCCCTAGTCTCGTCTTTGCGCAGAGACAGCTAAGAACCAATTGTTGTAGTTCTGTGACTTGTTAGTCATGCTAGAACATGATAATACAAGAGATTTTAAGTACTGCACTACTCTCACCAGGGGTAATATTGGGGTGCTGGGAAGAAAATAATTTAAAAAAGGTCTAAATGTGCCCATAAAAGAGGAC
This sequence comes from Entelurus aequoreus, assembly GCF_033978785.1. Classification (NCBI taxonomy): domain Eukaryota; kingdom Metazoa; phylum Chordata; class Actinopteri; order Syngnathiformes; family Syngnathidae; genus Entelurus; species Entelurus aequoreus. Next base: position 8,518,852 of record NC_084731.1, read on the forward strand.
TCAAAGTGTTAAACTTGGCAACAATATACCACGTGAATCATACAGTAGGTGGCACACGTATCAGACGGCTCACACCTTCATACAGCCAGT
>NC_084731.1:8521441-8571441 GCF_033978785.1 Entelurus aequoreus
TTTACTTGAGTCATATTGCCATCATATTGCAGTCTACACGTATCTCTTATGTTTGACTGCCATCTACTGGTCACACTTATCATTACACCATGCACCAAATAAAATTGCTTCGAGGTGGGTAAGCAAAAACCAGAACTATTATGTACATTAGTTATAAGGCGCACTGTCGAGTTTTGAGGAAAAACAAGGATTTTAAGTGCGCCTTATAGTCTGGAAAATACGGTACTGTGTTTTATGTTGTGTTAAAAAATGACAACAAACGCGTGTGTTAGTAATTGCTATGAAGTGGAAAAAGGGGTAGGATTAAATATGTTCCGCTTCTTCCTACCCATTTTTGGACATGCCGTAATGAAAAAACTGTATATATGCGATGTAGTTGTATGCTTATTCCAAACAAACTTGACGCCAACCAACCGACCGATCAACATTTGGAAAAAAGACGCTCTCACCAGTTGTTGTCCTTGTCGTCCCCAGGCTGCATGCTGCAGCACCGCATTGGGAACTTCCGGAGGGTTCAGCTCCCAAACCTCCCTGAGGTGTACAAGACAATGAGAAGGGTGCAAAGACACGAGAAAAAGCCGCTCAGCCTACCTTGTGTATATGTTGTAAACAATGTATGACGCCTGGTAGGAATATCTGTACACCTGTAATAAGGAATGAGTCCGTCACACAAAATCCACACGGATTCACACCTGCAGCTTGTGGACACATGAAGGTGACCCACATTAAGCAGAACATAGTGTCAGACGTCCAGAGATTCAGAGAGTGAGTGTGAGGAGAGAATACAGTAAGTAAACACAAGGACGCTGAGTAAACAGAGCAACATACAAACATGTACACAACAGAAATATACACTATATTGCCAAAAGTATTTGGCCACCTGCCTTGACTCACACATGAACTTGAAGTGCCATACCATTCCTAACCCATAGGGTTCAATATGATGTCGGTCCACCTTTTGCAGCTATTACAGCTTCAACTCTTCTGGGAAGGCTGTCCACAAGGTTGCGGAGTGTGTTTATAGGAATGTTCCACAATTCTTCCAAAAGCGCATTGGTGAGGTCACACACTGATGTCGGTCGAGAAGGCCTGGCTCCCAGTCTCTGTTCTAATTCATCCCAAAGGGGTTCTATGGGGTTCAGGTCAGGCCAGTCAAGTTCTTAATTTTTAAAAAAAAAATTTTTCAAGGTGGGACGCACCGCCCGGGAAGACCGCCCCCGCCCCACCAGCAACCGGGCCCCCACGAGCCCACTCCCCACCCCCAGAGAGCGCGGTGCGGTCACCCCACCCAAGTCGGCCTCCGCAGGACCGCCCAGCGCGGGGCCACTGGAACAACCCACCCCACCCGCAGGGACCCCAACGATGGAGATGGAACAACCAGCAACCGCCCTGTCGATTTCCCCCCCTGAGGGAGGGGGAAATAAAAATAATTTTAATAAAATATATTAAAAAATAAATTAATTAATAATAAATAGTAATAATAATAAAAATAATTATTATGTATTAAAAAAACAAAAAAACAAACAAAAATAAAAAAAATTAAAAAATAAGAATTAAAAGAAGATCACAGACATGCTGACACACAAGGTCATTACCCCAGCAGCTGGCCGACTCGCAGCACCTCGGAATACCTTGCAGCACCAAGCTACCACAATAGACGCGGGGACTGGACCCAGCAGGCCCCAACCAAGACGGGCACCCGGAAGGGATGGATGGTGGGACCCAGGAGCTCCAGACACGCAGTCCGGATGCAGTAGCCTGAGGCGCCGACCCCCGCCTGACAAGCAGGCCCAGAGCATACCCCCAGAAATATACATACATACATATATATATACACATACATACATATACACACACATACACATATATACATATATATACACACATATACATATATATATATATACAGTATATAGGCCAGTCAAGTTCATCCACACCAGACTCTTGTCATCCATGTCTTTATGGACCTTGCTTTGTGCAGTGGTGCACAGTCATGTTGGAAGAGGAAGGGGCCCGCTCCAAACTGTTCCCACAAGGTTGGGAACATGAAATTATCCAAAATGTTTTAGTATCCTGAAACATTCAAAGATCCTTTCACTGGAACTAAGGGGCCAACCCCAACTCCTGAAAAACAACCCCACACCATAATTCCTCCTCCACCAAATTTCACACTCGGCACAATGCAGTCCGAAATGTACCGTTCTTCTGGCAACCTCCAAACCCAGACTCGTCCATCAGAGTGCCAGATGGAAAAGCGTGATTCATCACTCCAGAGAACGCGTCTCCACTGCTCTAGAGTCCAGTGGCGACGTACTTTACACCACTGCTGTCATGACGTGGAGGTTTTCCCAGCTTACTGTGAGGATTGTTCTCCCAGGACGCAAACTGACTTTTCCGGACAACGGTAGAAGGTAAGAACATTATTTAATCTTGACTCAAAAAAAGGTGAAAACAAAAAGGTGCACAAGGCGAAGGCACAACTTAACGCAGGAAACAAAAGCTAAGACTTAGCATAAACTATGGACGTGAAACAAAAAAAACTCGCTAACTATGGCATGAATAAACAAAACTTACTTTGACAAGGCATGGAACAAGCATCAAACTATGGCAAGGAAAGAGCATGAAACCATCAATGTACAGAACAATGTCGCCAGGACGACTAACTGGAAAAACAGGCTTAAATAATAGTCTCTGATTAGAGCAGGTGCGTGATCCGAACACATGAGGCAGGTGGAACTAATGAGTCGTCATGGAAACTAAAACAAACAAGGGCGCACAAAAACAGGAACTATCGAGTCCAAAACCAACAGAACATAACTCAGTGTTTCCCATAAATAGCCAAGATACCTGTGGCGGTGGGGCGTGGCTATAGGCGTGGTAACCATGACATCATCGAGTAATTTGCATAATTTACTACAATGATATGATTTTCTCTAAAAAGGCTCAAAAAATGTATACTTACTAATTAATAATAACAGTTTTCTTTTAAACATCCATCCATCCATTTTACAATATAATTACAACACTTTATGTACATATTTATATACAGATTTGAACAATAAGTTATTCACTGAAATATATTTATTAAATGTGGTTCTTACAAAAAACATATCTTATAAAATATAAAAGCTAAAATTTCTCTTAAAGCTCTGCCCCTTTAATTAGTGCATACTAAATAATTTAACTTTAGCCTACTACTACAACCATATTATTTACCAGCAACATAAAGTGAAACAGAGGCAGAGGTGTCCTGCCACAGTCAGTAACAAATAAACAGAAAACAGTGGTGGTCAAATACAAATAAGGCAACAAGAGAAGTGTCCTACACTTCTCTTTTGTAAAGTAAATCTGAACAGCCTATATGGGCATCTACATCAACTATATAATTTGCCTGAGAAGCTGGACAGGAAGAAAAAAAAAAAAAAAAATTTTTTTTTTATTTTTTTTTTTTATTTGTGGCGGACGTAATTCTTTCGTGGCGGGCCGCCACAAATAAATGAATGTGTGGGAAACACTGTAACTAAACAAAACATGATCTGGACCACGGATCATGACAACTGCATCCCACGCTTTGCATTGGACTTGGTGATGTATGGCTTAGATGCAGCTGCCCGACCATGGAAACCCATTCCATGAAGCTCTCTGCGTACTGTACGTGGGCTAATTGGAAGGTCACATAAAGTTTGGAGCTCTGTAGCAACTGACTGTGCAGAAAGTCGCCGACCTCTTTGCACTATGCTCTTCAGCATCGTGGCTGAGTTGCTGTTGTTCCCAAACTCTTCCGTTTTAGTTATAATAAAGCCGACAGTTGACTTTGGAATATTTAGGAGCGAGGACATTTTACGACTGGATTTGTTGCACAGGTGGCATCCTATGACAGTTCCGCGCTGGAAATCACTGAGAGCGGCCCATTCTTACACAAATGTTTGTAGAAACATTACTAAGTGCTTGATTTTATACACCTGGGGCCGGGCCAAGTGATTAGGACACCTGATTCTCATCATTTGGATGGGCGGCCAAATACTTTTGGCAATATAGTGTTCGTAGAAATATAACCATCAAAACACAAACCCGGCAAATCAGGGCCATGTGTTGAGCACAGGTGGTGGGATTAGTTTCAAAGCCAGGGAATAGTGGGTGTGCATTGGCATCAAAAGAGGCCAACTCAGGTCAATTCCATAAATGTCAAGAAGCCCAAAATAGGAACTCCAGACGACAAAAGGGAAATAAAATACAAATTCTGTAAGATAGAACTGCTAGAGTTGCAGTAATAACAGTGCCTACCTGTTTGACATCATAAGCAAAGAGTGCATATTGAAGGTCTGCAGAGAGCCAGTACTTTGCCACCTTGAACGCCACCTGATTAGAGACAGCGGGCACACCAACATCTGGCCAGTTGATTGGTTGAAATGGAAGGGCGGGAAGACGGAAAAGAAGCGACTTACAAAGGTGGTATTGTTGAGAAGGACTTCCGTCTGGTTGAAGGTGAAATCAAACTTGACAACATGGCCGTCTCGGTTCCTGTACACCACCGCTGAATCTAAGCGAGACAGGAGAAAAATGGTATTGGTTGTGATTTGGTTGGTGGTGCATCTCTGCAGGGTGTATCACATATAGCAGGGGTGTCAAGCGCACGGCCCCGCGAACAGGTTTTATCCGGCCCGCGGGATGAGTTGGCCGAGTATAAAAAATGAGCCGAAATTTTTGAACGAAAGAAACTGCTGTTCTAAATGTGTCCACTAGATGTCGCAATAGCAATTCTTTGTATCTTTGTAGATGATGCTACGTATGTAAAAAAAAAAAAACACATGATGTTAGTGCACCAGTCGAGGAAAATGAGCAAACTACATAAATAACATCGGTAACACTTTAGTATGAGGAACATATTGACCATTAATTGGTTGCTTAATAACATACAAATTAGTATCATATTGGCTCTTAATTAGTCACTATTAAGTACTTATTAATGCCTTATTCTGCATGGCTTTATTAACCCTAACCCTCTAACCCTAACCTTAACCCCAACCCTAACCCCAATCCCAACCCTAGCCCTAACCGTGACCAACTCTTTTTCTTTATGCCTAACCCTAACCCCAACCCCAACCCTAACCCTAACCCCAACCCTAACCCCAACCCTAACACTCTAACCCTAACCCTAACCCTAAACCAAACCCAACCCCAACCCTAGCCCTAACCCGAACCAACTCTTTTTCTTTATGCCTAACCCTAACCTTAACCCCAACCCCAACCCTAGCCCTAACCCTAACCCTAACCCTAACCCTAACCCTAACCCTAACACTCTAACCCTAACCCTAACCCTAAACCAAACCCAACCCCAACCCTAGCCCTAACCCGAACCAACTATTTTTCTTTATGCCTAACCCTAACCCTAACCTTAACCCCAACCCCAACCCTAGCCCTAACCCTAACCGTAACCAACTCTTTTTCTTTATGCCTAACCCTAACCCCAACCCCAACCCCAATCCTAACCCTAACCCTAACCCCCCAACACCTAACCCCAACCCTAACCCTAACCCCAACCCCAACCCTAGCCCTAACCGTGACCAACTCTTTTTCTTTATGCCTAACCCTAACCCCAACCCCAACCCTAACCCTAACCCCAACCCTAACCCCAACCCTAACACTCTAACCCTAACCCTAACCCTAAACCAAACCCAACCCCAACCCTAGCCCTAACCCGAACCAACTCTTTTTCTTTATGCCTAACCCTAACCCTAATCCTAATCCTAATCCTAACCATAACTTTAATCCTAACCCTAACCCCAACCCCAACCCCAACCCTAACCCTAACCCCAACCCCAACCCTAACCCTAACCCCAACCCCAACCATAGCCCTAACCCTAAACAACTATTTTTCTTTATGCCTAACCCTAACTCTAATCCTAATCCTAACCCTAACCCCAACCCTAACCCTCTAACCCTAACCCCAACCCCAACCCCAACCCTAGCCCTAACCAACCCTTTTTCTTTATGCCTAACCCTAACCCTAACCCCAACCCCAACCCTAACCCCAACCCTAACCCTCTAACCTTAACCCTAACCCCAACCCCAACCCCAACCCTAGCCCTAACCAACCCTTTTTCTTTATGCCTAACCCTAACCCTAACCCCAACCCCAACCCTAACCCCAACCCTAACCCTCTAACCTTAACCCTAACCCCAACCCCAACCCCAACCCTAGCCCTAACCCTAACCAACTATTTTTCTTTATGCCTAACCCTAACCCCAACCCCAACCCTAACTCTAATCCTAACCCTAACCCTAACCCCAAACCCAACCCTAACCCTCTAACCCTAACCCCAACCCCAACCCCAGCCCTAACCCTAACCCTAACCCAACCCTAACCCTAACCCCAACCCTAACCCTAACCCTAACCCCAACCTTAACCCCAACCCTAACCCTCTAACCTTAACGCTAACCCCAACCCTAGCCTAACCCTAACCAACTCTTTTTCTTTATGCCTAACCCTAACCCTAATCCAAACCCTAACCCCAACCCTAACCCCAACCCACTAACCTTAACCCTAACCCCAACCCTAGCCCTAACCCTAACCAACTCTTTTTCTTTATGCCTAACCCTAACCCTAATCCTAATCCTAAATCTAATCCTAACCCTAACCCTAACCCCAACCCTAACCCTCTAACCCTAACCCTAACCCCAACCCTAGCCCTAGCCCTAGCCCTAACCCTAACCAACCCTTTTTCTTTATGCCTAACCCAACCCTAATCCTAACCCTAACCCCAACCCCAACCCTCTAACCCTAACCCTAACCCCAACCCCATGCCTAGCCCTAACCAACCCTTTTTCTTTATGCCTAACCCTAACCCTAATCCTAATCCTAACCCTAACCCTAACCCTAACCAACCCTTTTTCTTTATGCCTAACCCTAACCCTAATCTAATCCTAACCCTAACCCTTACCCTAACCCCAACCCCAACCCTACCCCTCTAACCTTAACCCTAACCCCAACCCCAACCCTAACCCTAACCCTAACCCTAACCAACCCTTTTTCTTTATGCCTAACCCTAACCATAACCTAACCCTAACCCTAACCCTAACCCTAACCTAACCCTAACCCTAACCCTAACCCTAACCCAAACCCTAACCCTCTGACCCTGACCCTAACCCCAACCCTAACCCCAACCTTAACCCCAACCCTAACCCTTTAACCTTAACCCTAAACAACTCTTTTTCTTTATGCCTAACCCTAACCCTAACCATAACCCAAACCTAACCCTAACCCAGACGGACAGTGCACACCCCCCTTCCCCCTCCCCCTAACCCTAACCTCAAACCTAACCCCAACCCTAACCCTCTAACCCTAACCCTAACCCCAACCCCAACCCTAGCCCTAACCCTAACCAACTCTTTTTTTCTTTATGCCTAACCCTAACCCTAACCATAACCCAAACCTAACCCTAAACCAAACCTATCCCCAACCCTAACCCTAACCCCAACCCTAACCCTCTAATCCTAACCCTAACCCCAACCCCAACCCTAGCCCTAACCCTAACCAACCCTTTTGCTTTATGCCTAACCCTAACCCTAATCCAAACCCTAACCCCAACCCTAACCCCAACCCTAACCCCAACCCACTAACCTTAACCCTAACCCCAACCCTAGCCCTAACCCTAACCAACTCTTTTTCTTTATGCCTAACCCTAACCCTAATCCTAATCCTAACTCTAATCCTAACCCTAACCCTCTAACCCTAACCCTAACCCCAACCCTATCCCTAGCCCTAACCCTAACCAACCCTTTTACTTTATGCCTAACCCAACCCTAATCCTAACCCTAACCCCAACCCCAACCCTCTAACCCTAACCCTAACCCTAACCCCAACCCCAACCCTAGCCCTAACCAACCCTTTTTCTTTATGCCTAACCGTAACCCTAATCCTAATCCTAACCCTAACCCTAACCCTAACCAACCCTTTTTCTTTATGCCTAACCCTAACCCTAATCTAATCCTAACCCTAACCCTTACCCTAACCCACATATGTCAGAGTCAAGGCCCGCGGGCCATATCCGGCCCGCGAGAAGGTTTTTTACGGCCCTTGGGATGATCTTGATTTATTATTAGAACCGGCCCGCAGACCGCAGATCTTTTACACGCACCAAGCGGATGCCGGTCCAAGGTTCCGAAAGGGGGCGAGCGGCCCGCCGGGACGCGCCTGCCGGCCGAAGGGCTGCAGCCCGGCCGTCAGTCGCGGAGCCCGCCGTGCCACGCGCGCCAAGGGGGCGGGCCGAAACCCGGCCCCGAGGCCCTGAGACTTCTGCTTTGTTTCCCCAAACCGCGCGTCACCGCCGGGCCCGCACCACCGTCGGGCTGCAGCCCGAGCGTCGGTGGCGGAACCCGTCATGTGCCGCGCGCGCCAAGCGGAGCGGGGGGGTCAAGCGGGCCGAAACCCGCAGGCCACCCCCTCACCACGAGGCCCTGAGACTTCTGCGTTTGACCCCTACGCGCGGCCCGTCGGGACGCGCCCGCCGTCAAGCCACGAGGGCCAGCCGTCGGGTCGCGGAGCCCGCCGTGCCACGCGCGCCAAGGGGCGGGCCGAAACCAGCGGGGGGTTTCGGGCACCCAAATCGCCTCCCTCCCACGGAGGGAGGAGGGGGGTTTAATGTGAACATTACTGTGCAATCACATATTTAGAGTTTTTACTCAATTCAAGTTTAAAAGTTAAAGTTTAATATTTGTTTTCACTGCATGTTACTTCTCCTTAAACAAAGTGTTGTTTTTGATTTATAGATTTTTGCACTTTATTTTATTGTATTTCAATTTAATTATATTTTAAAAATATTTCAGTTGAGTGGATGATAGAAAATTGCTATTATTGTTTTTTTCTTTGAAGTAAATTTAGCCCACTTTTGCTAAAATAGAAAATATAGGCTACTGATGGTGCCTTGAATACCGGTTTCTTTCATTTAATGTTCATGTTATGGGGATTTTTATATAAAGGAAATTTGTCTTTTGTGTCTGTTGAAAATTAAAGATTACTGACAGAGCCATAAGAAAATATTGCTTTATTTATCTGATCATATTGGAATATATTTGTTAGGTTTTCAGTAGGTTCAATTAGGTTCACTAGACTATATGCGTCATTTAAAATTTTTTCAATGAACATTCGAACAGTCCGGCCCTCGGCTTGTAGCTAAATTTTTTATTTGGCCCTCCGTCCATTTGACTTTGACACCCCTGCCCTAACCCCAACCCCAACCCTACCCCTCTAACCTTAACCCTAACCCCAACCCCAACCCTAACCCTAACCCTAACCCTAACCAACCCTTTTTCTTTATGCCTAACCCTAACCATGACCCAAACCTAACCCTAACCCTAACCCTAACCCAACCCCAACCCCAACCCTAACCCTAACCCCAACCCCAACCCTAACCCCAACCCCAACCATAGCCCTAACCCTAAACAACTATTTTTCTTTATGCCTAACCCTAACTCTAATCCTAATCCTAACCCTAACCCCAACCCTAACCCTCTAACCCTAACCCCAACCCCAACCCCAACCCTAGCCCTAACCAACCCTTTTTCTTTATGCCTAACCCTAACCCTAACCCCAACCCCAACCCTAACCCCAACCCTAACCCTCTAACCTTAACCCTAACCCCAACCCCAACCCCAACCCTAGCCCTAACCCTAACCAACTATTTTTCTTTATGCCTAACCCTAACCCTAATCCTAACCCTAACTCTAATCCTAACCCTAACCCTAACCCTAACCCCAAACCCAACCCTAACCCTCTAACCCCAACCCCAACCCCAGCCCTAACCCTAACCCTAACCCCAACCCTAACCCTCTAACCTTAACCCTAACCCTAACCCTAACCCTAACCCCAACCTTCACCCCAACCCTAACCCTCTAACCTTAATGCTAACCCCAACCCTAGCCTAACCCTAACCAACTCTTTTTCTTTATGCCTAACCCTAACCCTAATCCAAACCCTAACCCCAACCCTAACCCCAACCCACTAACCTTAAACCTAACCCCAACCCTAGCCCTAACCCTAACCAACTCTTTTTCTTTATGCCTAACCCTAACCCTAATCCTAATCCTAAATCTAATCCTAACCCTAACCCTAACCCCAACCCTAACCCTCTAACCCTAACCCTAACCCCAACCCTAGCCCTAGCCCTAGCCCTAACCCTAACCAACCCTTTTTCTTTATGCCTAACCCAACCCTAATCCTAACCCTAACCCCAACCCCAACCCTCTAACCCTAACCCTAACCCCAACCCCATGCCTAGCCCTAACCAACCCTTTTTCTTTATGCCTAACCCTAACCCTAATCCTAATCCTAACCCTAACCCTAACCAACCCTTTTTCTTTATGCCTAACCCTAACCCTAATCTAATCCTAACCCTAACCCGTACCCTAACCCCAACCCCAACCCTACCCCTCTAACCTTAACCCTAACCCCAACCCCAACCCTAACCCTAACCCTAACCCTAACCAACCCTTTTTCTTTATGCCTAACCCTAACCATAACCTAACCCTAACCCTAACCCTAACCTAACCCTAACCCTAACCCAAACCCTAACCCTCTGACCCTAACCCTAACCCCAACCCTAACCCCAACCTTAACCCCAACCCTAACCCTCTAACCTTAACGCTAACCCCAACCCTAGCCTAACCCTAAACAACTCTTTTTCTTTATGCCTAACCCTAACCCTAACCATAACCCAAACCTAACCCTAACCCAGACGGACAGTGCACACCCCCCTTCCCCCTCCCCCTAACCCTAACCTCAAACCTAACCCCAACCCTAACCCTCTAACCCTAACCCCAACCCCAACCCTAGCCCTAACCCTAACCAACTCTTTTTTTCTTTATGCCTAACCCTAACCCTAACCATAACCCAAACCTAACCCTAAACCAAACCTAACCCCAACCCTAACCCTAACCCCAACCCTAACCCTCTAATCCTAACCCTAACCCCAACCCCAACCCTAGCCCTAACCCTAACCAACCCTTTTGCTTTATGCCTAACCCTAACCCTAATCCAAACCCTAACCCCAACCCTAACCCCAACCCACTAACCTTAACCCTAACCCCAACCCTAGCCCTAACCCTAACCAACTATTTTTCTTTATGCCTAACCCTAACCCTAATCCTAATCCTAACTCTAATCCTAACCCTAACCCTAACCCTCTAACCCTAACCCTAACCCCAACCCCAACCCTATCCCTAGCCCTAACCCTAACCAACCCTTTTCTTTATGCCTAACCCAACCCTAATCCTAACCCTAACCCTAACCCTAACCCCAACCCTATCCCTAGCCCTAACCAACCCTTTTTCTTTATGCCTAACCCAACCCTAACCCTAACCCTAACCCTAACCCTAACCCAAACCTAACCCTAAACCAAACCTAACCCCAACCCTAACCCTAACCCCAACCCTAACCCTCTAATCCTAACCCTAACCCCAACCCCAACCCTAGCCCTAACCCTAACCAACCCTTTTCTTTATGCCTAACCCTAACCCTAATCCAAACCCTAACCCCAACCCTAACCCCAACCCTAACCCCAACCCACTAACCTTAACCCTAACCCCAACCCTAGCCCTAACCCTAACCAACTCTTTTTCTTTATGCCTAACCCTAACCCTAATCCTAATCCTAACTCTAATCCTAACCCTAACCCTCTAACCCTAACCCTAACCCCAACCCTATCCCTAGCCTTAACCCTAACCAACCCTTTTACTTTATGCCTAACCCAACCCTAATCCTAACCCTAACCCCAACCCCAACCCTCTAACCCTAACCCTAACCCTAACCCCAACCCCAACCCTAGCCCTAACCAACCCTTTTTCTTTATGCCTAACCGTAACCCTAATCCTAATCCTAACCCTAACCCTAACCCTAACCAACCCTTTTTCTTTATGCCTAACCCTAACCCTAATCTAATCCTAACCCTAACCCTTACCCTAACCCCAACCCCAACCCTACCCCTCTAACCTTAACCCTAACCCCAACCCCAACCCTAACCCTAACCCTAACCCTAACCAACCCTTTTTCTTTATGCCTAACCCTAACCATGACCCAAACCTAACCCTAACCCTAACCCTAACCCTAACCCAAACATAACCCTAACCCTAACCCTAACCCAAACCCTAACCCAAACCCTAACCCTCTGACCCTAACCCTAACCCCAACCCCAACCCTAGCCCTAACCCTAACCAACCCTTTTTCTTTATGCCTAACCCTAATCCTAATCCTAACCCTAACCCTAACCCCAACCCTAACCCTCTAACTTTAACCCTAACCCCAACCCTAGCCCTAACCCTAACCAACTCTTTTTCTTTATGCCTAACCCTAACCCTAATCCTAATCTTAACCCTAACTCTAATCCTAACCCTAACCCTAACCCCAACCCCAACCAAAACCCCAACCCAATAACTCTAAATTAAGTCTTTGTTACTTACAATATGTTCCCCTAGTGTCCAAATAACTCTTAATTAAGTCTTCGTTACTTACAATATGTTCCCCATAATAAAATGTTACCATGGAATCTTGTAATTTGATTTTGGTATTATTTTTTTTTTCTTGATAGATTGAGAATTAACACCAATGAGTTGACTGATGAACATGATCACATTATTTATTCAAAAAGTATAAATAACGACCAATAAGGACAGAATACGGTCCGTGTACCTTCCGGTCATTCTATTTCCAATTCTTAAATGCAAATCAAAAAACTAATTTCGGGTCATCTCGCAACACACAAACAAACCGATGTACGGTTCCCATGGCAACATCGTGATGAGCGTGACGGCCGTGATTTGGCGAGAACATACCAAGAGCTCAAAGGGAACCTGGCTTCGTTTTTTTCTTTGTGTTTATATTTTGGAAGGTCACGCTAAGCCTTCTCCCACACCATCGTAGAACCTCATTATGACATGAAAGTAGAACTTGTTTATCCTCCTGACAGCGACATTTCTGTTTTGCATAACAGGTTTAGTTTTATTCTAAAATGGGTACATTTGTTAAAAAAAAACGACCAACAACAAATGCTCACTTCTGAGGAGATGGATTTGTCCTTGTTCTGCAAACAACTTTGTACCATGTGCACCAATGTTACTGTACTCCATAATTACAGGATCAGAACCAGAATCAGAAGTACTTTATTAATCCCCGAGGAGAAATTAAGATTTTCGGCACAATCCCATTCTAGAGCAGACAAACTGTCAAAAAAATGGTATTTAAATGATCAAAAAACTTTCCGTTCTGAGTTCCCAATGAACAGACAAGAGGCTGTCTTTGTTGCACCAAGCAAAGGCTTGGAAAAATTCCATTATGTACGATGGGAGGAGACGGGAGGGGTTATCTATTGTCATCGAAGACCTGCCCAAGCTGAATCCAGGACTAACCCAAGCCCGAGGCATCTTCTTCTTTTGTTTTCAATGTGACCAAAAACAAGAGATGTTTACATACCCCCCATTCCTTTGGAAGCAGATGTTGTTGTGTAAACAGGGAGTGTCCAAATAAAGGAGGAGACGAAAACCTTTTTCGTCAGAGCGTGGTGCAAGATTGAGTCCAAATTTAATTAAGATTAAGATTAAAGATTAAAGTACCAATGATTGTCACACACACACTAGATGTGGTGAAATTTGTCCTCTGCATTTGACCCATCCCCTTGGGGAGCAGTGGGCAGCATCGGCGCCACGCCCGGGAATCATTTTGGTGATTTAACCCCCAACTCCAACCCTTTGTTGCTGAGTGCCAAGCAGGGAAGTTATGGGTCCCATTTTTATAGTCTTTGGTATGACTCGGCTGGGATTTGAACTCCAACCTACCGATCTCAGTTTGATTCTTTGCTTCTTGTCTTGTTTAACAGATGTCATCAGTGTTTGAACCTGACACAAACATTACAGGGAGACAGAACAGGATCGCTGACAGGTCTGCCAAAAATAATAATAATAATAATACCTGAGATTTATATAGCGCTTTTCTAAGTACCCAAAGTCGCTTTACATGTTAAAAACCCATCATTCATTCACACCTGGTGGTGGTAAGCTACTTTCATAGCCACAGCTGCCCCTTACAAAACCTTTACCACTATCAACTAACCAGAAACCAGGCACTTTACCCCTGAACCACGCACATTTGGAACGCAAGAACTACGGCAAGAATGAAGATCCAAGTCATTCCAGGAGGTGCTAGGAACTAAACATTACAATAAGCATAGTTAATGGTAAATGGGTCATACTTGTATAGCGCTTTTTATCCCTTCAAGGCACTCAAAGCGCTTTGACACTATTTCCACATTCACTCATCCACACACACATGTTCATATGTTGCTAATATTCAGTGTTTTATTGTTCATAGTTAATATTGTAAATCCCACTTTCTTTATTTCCATGTACATTTTGGGTGTCCCGTTCAGTAAAAAACTGTAAAATTCCATTCCTTTTTTTTTTAGATGGTTTGTAATAACGTTTTTCGACTTCTATTGGACATTATGACTTTTGGTATTAGTGTTCCTGTAAAAAAGGCACCCAAACACACAAGCTGTACAACAGATTTTTACAGTTAAAAGTGTATATATAACTTATGCACACATACACATTGGCCCCGCCCCAGAGACATTTTTTTCCTCTAGAAAGGCATTGCTACATTTATGTTGTGTTTTGCTTGATTGTAAAATATACACAACTATTGAGACGCTGGTCTGAGAAGTAAAAGAGGAGCGACGTTCATATGTTGTTAAAGGCCTACTGAAATGACATTTTTTTTATTCAAACGGGGATAGCAGATCCATCCTATGTGTCATACTTGATCATTTCGCGATATTGCCATATTTTTGCTGAAAGGATTTAGTAGAGAACATCGACGATAAAATTGCAACTTTTGGTCGCTGATAAAAAAAAAAGCCTTGCCTGTACCGGAAGTAGCGTGACGTAGTCAGTTGAAAGGCTCCTCACATTTTCCTATTATTTTCAATGCAGCGAGAGCGATTCGGACCGAGAAAGCGACGATTACCCCATTCATTTGAGCGAGGATGAAAGATTCGTGGATGAGGAACGATAGAGTGAAGGACTAGAATGCAGTGCAAGACATATCTTTTTTCGCTCTGACCGTAACTTAGGTACAAGCTGGCTCATTGGATTCCACACTTTCTCCTTTTTCTATTGTGGATCACAGATTTGTATTTTAAACCACCTCGGATACTATATCCTCTTGAAAATGAGAGTCGAGAACGCGAAATGGACATTCACAGTGACTTTTATGTCCACGACAATACATCGGCGAAGCTCTTTAGCTACTGAGCTAACGTGATAGCATCGGGCTCGAATGCAGATAGAAACAAAATAAATAAACCCCTGACTGGAAGGATAGACAGAAGATCAACAATACTATTAAACCATGGACATGTAACTACACGGTAAATGCTTTCCAGCCTGGCGAAGCTTAACAATGCTGTTGCTAACGACGCCATTGAAGCTAACTTGGCAACCGGACCTCACAGAGCTATGCTAAAAACATTAGCTATCCACCTACGCCAGCCCTCATCTGCTCATCAACACCCGTGCTCACCTGCGTTCCAGCGATCGACGGTGCGACGAAGGACTTCACCCGATCACAGATGCGGTCGGCGAGACGGAGGAAGTTAAGGTGAGTTCGGCGGCTAGCGCGTCTGCTATCCATGTCTGTCCTCCTGGCTGTGTTGCTGTAGTCCGCCGCTAATACACCGATCCCACCGGCAACTTTCTTTTTTGCAGTCTCCATTGTTCATTAAACAAATTGCAAAAGATTCACCAACACAGATGTCCAGAATACTGTGGAATTTTGAGATGAAAACAGAGATTTTTGTATAGGATTTAATGTGTCCGCATACTTCCCGTTTCAACGATTGACGTCACGCGCATACGTCATCATACATAGACATTTTCAACCGGAAGTTTAGCGGGAAATTTAAAATTGCACTTTATAAGTTAACCCGGCCGTATTGGCATGTGTTGCAATGTTAAGATTTCATCATTGATATATAAACTATCAGACTGCGTGGTCGGTAGTAGTGGCTATTGGTCATAGTTAATATTTTAAATGGTAAATGGGTTATACTTGTATAGCGCTTTTCTACCTTCAAGCTACTCAAAGCGCTTTGACACTATTTCCACATTCACACACACACGTTCATTTGTTGTTAATATTCAGTGTTTTATTGTTCATAGTTAATATTGTAAAAAATGTTGATTTAATAGTTTTGGCCACTGTAACATTACACACAGTTTGAACAACAACACCGTTTTATTATAGTAAAATAAAACACTGCAGGTGTCAAACAGATCTGGCCCGCAACATCCTTTTATCTGGCCCGCAAACATGATATGATATGTGTCAATAAAGTTCTTCATATTTTCTCACTAAATGTAATTGGGTTTTTTTCATTTTGACAGAAAAAATATGTGTACTGCTTGAAATTGCATACTTTTTAAACTTTATTAGTACCCAATTTTGCAACAAATATTACAGTATATTGTCATACCTTCCAAACATGTTTTTGTCTAAATAAAAATACTTAACTTTACAACAAACTAACAATCAAATTAATAAAAATTACAAAAAAATGTTACGTTGTACGTTGCAGCAGTGGTCCCCAACCTTTTTGTAGCTGTGGACCAGTAAACGCTTGAAAATGTATCCTACGGTGAAATTAAAAAAAAAAAAAAAAAAAAAATTCATAAAGAAATACAATCATGTGTGCTTACGGACTGTATCCCTGCAGACTGTATTGATCTATATTGATATATGATGTATATATTGTGTTTTTTATGTTGATTTAATTTAAAAAAAATAAAATAAAATAAATAAAAAATTGTATTTATTTAAATTTCTTGTGCGGCCCGGTACCAATCGGTCTGCGGACCGGTACCCGGTGGTTGGGGACCACTGCTTTACAGCATCCATCCATCCATTTTCTACCGCTTGTCCCTTTCGGGATCGTGGGGGGTGCTGGAGCCTATCTCAGCCCAGCATATTACTGTAAATTGAAAAACTACTGTTTTGCCGTAAAAATTCTGTTAACGGAGTTGCCAGTTTTTGACCGTAAAATCTACGGTTGTTGTTTTTGACGGTGTATTACTGTAAATGGAAAGACGGTACATTTGTTTTTACGGTAGAAAAACTGGCAGCTAAGTTGCCAGAATAAAAAAAAAAAACTTGTGCTGTTTTTTCCATGAACAATATAATGTTGTAAAAACCAATGTCAATTTAACACCAAAAGTCAGATTTTTCCGTAAAACCCGCCTAAAAATCAGTGGTACTGTTTCTCCATTTTCTGTAAAATCTTGTAAAAAAAACAAAAAAAAAACACACTATATTTTACAGTAATATTTTGTAAATGTAAAATAGACAGTCTATTTAAAACAATTTATATAATTAATAATGAAATCCGGAGGCATATTCATACATTTTTAGCTGTTTGGTACAAGCGGCCCTCTGATGGCAGCCATAACTGCCATGAGCAGCAAGCCGGACACACCAATTTGCGCCCCGCTCAGACCGCGGCCACGCGCCTACACGGCTGCGGGCAATCTGCAATCGGCGCACCTGGATCTGATGAGGCTCGACGGTATGAAAACCAACGCAGCCGACGATCCGGCGCCGGAACATAGTTCTCTGTCTGACAGTAAGCTTCGCGTCTCTGGCTCCTCTCCTGTGTCTGCTCTCCATATTCCCTTTCTCCTTGTGCTTACTTGTTCCTGTCCTTTCCCTGTTCCCACAGTATCCTCCATCGCCTTGGAAGTGAGCTGTGCGCCTCACTTCCCTGGATCTACCTCGATCCTCGACTTCCCTCGCTTTGGACCCGGACCTCAGGACGCCTCTCTCCAGCCCCCACGGACCTCCCGCTTGGATCACGGACCTCTTTCCGCCCAGCCCCTTTGGACTTGTTTGCCTCTCCAAACAACACACACCTAGAACAAACCCCTGACAACCCTATTTTGTTCATTCCTGCACATAATCTTGCATGCACACACGTAGTAGCATACACACTCCACTCACTCATCAAAGCTCCATTAACCCTTTTGAGCGATACTTCCTGTGTCGTGTCGTCTCCTTCTCCCTTGCCGTATGTGGAAGACTTGCTCTTCCGGTTTCTTCAGACCACCAATTACGGACATGACCGCCTCGTTCATCTTTCTGAACAATGCTTTATTTTGCAATAAATGTTTTTTGTGTTCGTTTTGAGTCATTTCTGTCCGTCTCGCCCTCACTCTCGTTCGTGCTCGGGTTTTCTCTCCACCATCAACAACCCCTCTCCTTCCCGGCTGCTGCTCTTTAACAGAGCGACCGGTGATCAGATAAGCCAGCCCAGGTGTGCCATCTACGCACCTGTCGCAAATCTCGAAACCAGTCCTGGCACACCCCGCTTCGCTGCAGGTCCGCAGGCCACGCCCCCCCACACCGTACATAACAGTGTGGCCCTCAATGGAAACCAGTTTGACATCCCTGTGATGTCGTTCTATTAATGCGCACCACCTTTGGTGTGAGGTGGAACAATAGCTGTGATATTGTAGCTTGATGATATTCAGCCTTTGATTAGCACAAGCTTCAAGGAGCACGAAATCACAGCTTCATTTCTCTGAAGTGGCCTGGAGATGATTTGTTTTGGGGGTTTTTTTCCTCCCAGAGGCTCACCTTGCTTCACGCTTCCTGAGGTGTTTGTAAGGGTCTTAGTCTGAGCGCCTACCGGAGAGTCTGACTTTGATTTGTTTTGTCATGGAATCAAACTCCATCACTTGTTTGAATAACATCCATAACACCTCCCGGGCCCGGAGGGATCCGCCTCGTCCCTCATGGCCGCATGTCTGCGTTGCGTCTTGTGAGCACGTCATCCATTCTGGCCGACAACTAATGGGACAGCAATTAGTCCGAGCGGCTCCAAGTGTGTTTCTAAATCTTCATCACTTACGCATCGCATTGATCTTTTTTTCAGACGGCCCGTCTAAAAGATGATAAAACACCGGAGTGTCGTCTCTTCTGAATAAACTTTCATTGGAATTTTCATTCATTTATATTTCATTCAGCAAAATGGAGGACTTGTGTGTAGCAGAGAGACGTGTATACTGAATATAGAGATGGTGGTTACAGGCATGGACCACCTTTTTTGTAATTCTACAAATCCACGATCAGCACATTGACTGACATCAAACTGAGTATGTTGCTTTACATTTACTCTATTTCAGCCTTAACGTCGGGAACTTGTGTGTATTAAATTTATCTTGAATAATTTATAATCAATTTATAATAATCAATTCATCTTAAATAAATTTGCCTCCAGGCTAGACTACTGCAACGCACTTCTTGTCGGGATCCCCAGCAAGAACATCCAGAAGCTGCAATACATACAGAATAGTGCTGCTATATCCATGTCACACCAACTCTCAAATCCCTTCACAGGCTTCCTGTTCCACTCAGGATTGAATTCAAAGTCTCCCTACTAACCCACCAGTGCTTCCATGGAAATGCCCCCCCTCTACCTCAAAGAACTACAGGCTAACCTCCTCCAACCTCCGAGGACAAAGCTACGAACAATGGGAGACCGGACTTTCTGCACCGCCGCTCCCAGTCTGTGGAACGCTCTTCCTGACCACCTGAGGGCACCACAGACTGTGGATGCTTTTAAAAAAGGCCTAAAACCCCTTTTTTTTTTTTTTTTTTTTTAAAGCCTTTTTTTAGATATATGCATACTAGTTTTAGCTATATGGCTGTTCTAGCTTTTATTTTTTGTAATTTTTTATTATCTTTTATTTTTATTTTTATTAATACACTGTAGCACTTTGAGGTTGTTTACTGAATGTGAAGTGCTTTTTTACAAATAAAATGTATTATTATTATTATTATTATTATTATTATCTTAGTTGATTGGTGTGACAATCTGTCACAATCACGTCGGGTTGTGTTTCCCCGGTTGGTGTTTATTTCCTGTCAGCGCTCTTATTTTGGTTCCATTTCCTGCTTGTTTCCCCTCACCTGCTGCTGATTGGCAGCCTGGCCACACCTGAGAAGGTTATTGGCTGCAAACTCCCACCCCTCCAGGACCTGTTCTCCTCCCGGACCAGGAGGCGTCAAAGCTGACTCTTCTCACCCTGGACACAAACTATTCTCCCCTCAACCCCTCAGGCAGGAGACCCAGACTTCCCGCCACCTGAACAGTTTTTTCCCCTCGGCCATCAGGCACAATTCCTAGTTTGTGAACCCGTTCTCAAACAATGGCAATAAAAACTCTTCTGATTCTGATTCTGTTGTCAATCAGCTGGCTGCTATTTATGCCTGCCTCGCCCTCCAGTCAGGGCTCGACGATTGGCTCCCTGGTATCCCGTTTGCTGTCTCAGAATAAAACTGGACTCTCTGGTGACGGTGGCAGAGAAGAGGACTGTAGAACAACTAGTGAGCGTCATGGATGATGCCAGTCACCCTCTGCATACTGTTATCAGTAGCCAGATCCTGTTCAGTGCTAGTCAAGTCAACTTTATTTATATAGCACATTTTCAACAACTTTTTAGATTGAACCAAAGTGCTTTACAGGTTAAAAAAGCATGGAGCAAACAAAAAACAAAAAAACTAAGCAAAACAAAAAACAAACAAAGAACATAAACAATGAATGTGCTAAACAAGATAGTGCAAATGCAATACGGTAAAAAGGGTCGAATAAAAAGTTTAACAAATTTGCAGAATAAAAAATAATAATAATAAAAGTGCGACAAATTGAAAAATACAACTAAAGCAAAGGGGTGGGAGGGGGGGGGGACTAGAAATGGTGGCCTAGTGGGCGGACTCAGCTCGGGTCAAAGGCCAGCGAGAAGAGGTAGGTCTTAAGGAGGGTTTTGAAGACCCCCAGGCTACGGGCTGACCTAATGTGGAGGGGAAGACTGTTCCAGAGCTTAGGGGCGGCAACGGAAAAGGCTCTGTCCCCTCTGGTCTTTAGCCTGGATCTGGGGACCGCCAAAAGCATTTGGTCAGCTGACCTCAAGGCTCTAGACGAGGTATGGTGATGCAGCAGCTCGGTTAAGTATTGTGGGGCCAGACCATTTAGGGATTTAAAAACAATTAAAAGTAATTTAAAATCAATGCGGTGACGGACAGGGAGCCAGTGGAGTGAGGCCAGCACTGGGGTGATGTGCTCGCGTTTTTCGGTACTGGTGAGGAGACGGGCAGCCGCGTTTTGCACAAGCTGCAAACGGCGGAGTGATGCCTGATCAATGCCAGCGTACAGTGAGTTGTTGTTGTCTAGCCGGTGTGTGATGAAGGCGTGGATAGCAGTCTCCAGGTCGCTCTGGAAGAGATAGGCCTTGGTCTTTGCTAGGGTTCTGAGATGGTAAAAGCTGGTACTAACCACTGAGCTGACCTGTTTGGTGAATTTGAAGGCACTATCAAAGATCACACCGAGATTTCTCACGGAGGACCGGATGTTTACACCCAGAGGACCTAGAGCACTGACAAACGAGACTGGAGATGTATCGCCGAAGATCATTATCTCGGTCTTGCTCTCATTAAGGTTGAGGAAGTTAGCACTCATCCATGCTTTAATGTCAGTCAGACAGTCAAGCAGTGGTTGAAGTGCGACCTGTCCTGTGGCCTTAAGAGGTAAATAGATCTGAACATCATCGGCATAACAGTGGAATGGGACATTGTGCTTGACCAGGATTTCACCTAAAGGTAGAATGTACAGTAGGAAGAGTATGGGACCCAGGATTGACCCCTGAGGAACACCACAGGTAAGGGGGGCCACCGAGGAGAGAAAGTCTCCTGGCTGCACAGAGAAACTCCGGTCAGTTAGGTAGGACTGAAACCAGCTTAGGGCTACACCTGAGATGCCCACGTACTGCTTCAGTCGTGACAGTAGAATCCTGTGATCCACTGTGTCGAAGGCAGCTGTGAGGTCCAGAAGCATCAGGATCACAGAACTACCAGAGTCAGCGGCCAGGAGCAGATCGTTTTGCACCCTCAGGAGTGCCGTTTCAGTGCTGTGAGATGTTTTGAAACCAGATTGGAATTTCTCGTGGATGTTATTTACAGCTAGAAAAGATTGTAACTGGACATACACTACTCTCTCAAGGATTTTGGACAGAAAGGGTAACTGAGAGATAGGCCTAAAGTTAGAAAGAACAGACGTGTCAAGATTTTTCTTTTTAATTAAAGGCTGCACCACAGCATGCTTAAAAGCAGCCGGGACATATCCGGAGGAGAGGCAGGTGTTAATCAACCATAAAATAGTAGGGCCAACTGAATCAAGGACTTCTTTGAGAAGGCGAGAGGGAGGGCTATCTGATGGGCAATATGTGGGCCGCAGGTGTTTGACTGCGTCCGAGAGGGAGGAGAGGGAGATAGGCTCGAAAACAGTAAGCTGGGGAAGCGGGGGAGGGGGGAGGGAGAGGAGGAGCGGAGGTGTCAGATGGTCTGAGTGCAGAGATTTTGTCAATGAAGAAGTTTAAGAAACTTTCACAGAGGACAGGTGAGGGGACAACAGGTGACACATCACGGGGGTTGATGAGAGAATTTAAAACTTTAAAAAGAACTTGGGGTTTATCACTGTTACTGGAGATCAAGGTAGAAATATACTTTGTTTTCGATGCTTTTACGGCTCGCTGGTATTCAGACACGGAGTCCCGCAGGATTTGGAGGGAGACATGAAGCCTATCCTTCACCCACTTTCGCTCCGCGCGTCTGAGAGCGCGCGTAGAGTTATTTAGCCATGGTGTTAGAAAAGCTTTGCTACGTTTGGATCTAAGGGGCGCAACAGAGTCCAAAATATCAGTGCAAGCCAAGGTAAACATGGAAAAAATCTCGTCAGCAGTAAAATCACAGTTTACACCCAGTGCACAGATTGAATGACTATTGAAGGCAACTGAAAACATAGCAGCAGTTGAAGGGTTGATCATGCGTGAGCGGCGCTCGGGGACATAGCTGGAATTATTGCCAGAGCACGGGATTACCGTTGTAAACAAAATTGGTGAATGGTCGGAGAGAGACATAGCATATATTTCATTTACAGAAACAGATAAACCATAGGATACCACGAGATCTAAAGTATGTCCCTTTTCGTGTGTCGGGCCAATGACAGATTGCTTGAGGTCAAATGAATCAAGGAGATTCAGAAAATCTCGGGCCAGAGGTTTTGATTGGCAGCAAACATGAACATTAAAATCGCCGCAAATTACAATTTGGTCGTAATTCACCAAAATCCCCGATAGAAAATCAGCAAAGTGATGTAAAAAGTCTTTGTTGAATTTAGGTGGACGATATACCACTGCGCACAGAACAGGGGGAGACAGAATTAATTCAAAGAGTTGTAGTTCAAAACTAGCATAGGTAACGTGTGGAATCTGCCGACAAGTGAACGAAGATTTGTAAACCGAGGCTAAACCTCCTCCGCACCTGCCTGTAGTCCTGGGGGAGTTGAGGAAATCACAGTCCGGTGGAAGCAATTCGGAGAACGCCACATTGTCTCCAACAGTCAGCCAGGTCTCGGTGAGGAACATAAAATCCAACTCTCGGGTGGTAAAGAAGTCATTGAGCCAGAACGTTTTGTTCGCACGACGCAGGTAAGCGGGGATACCTGACAGCATGCGAGGGGGGTTTGTCCAATTCCCCGAGTCGAATCTGGGTACCCATGTCTCGCTAAAGTTTTGAGCTCGGATATTAAACAGTGCTTGGCGATCATAGCACAGTATAGCAGAGACATCCCAGTAAGTGCATAAAAATGAGGCTACAGCAAACAAAAAAACAGAGGCTTCGAGACAGACGACTCGCCGAACAAGCTGGCGCCATCTTGTCAAGTCACACACCGTTCTCTAAAGTGCTAGACTGCTTCATCCCAAGTGCAGGACTAATAGACTCAAAAACTATTTTGTGGCACACGGCATCAGACTGTACAACTCCTCTCGGGGAGATGGGGCGTACTAGGATGACAGGGGACGCAAAACTATAGCAATACTGAAATAAACTGCGACAAAAAACAGTGCAATAAACAGCAATAACAGTGTAATACATGTTCATAACATGGTCACTACTGCCTAGTTTCTACTGTTATATTCTTATTGTTACTGTTATATTTTTATTGTTATTGTTGCTTTTTTTTAATTCTTATTGCAATATGTTCTATTGTATTTCCATTTATCAATCAATCCTCTGCCCCTGTCCAGAGTCGGGAACCAGGGTGGACCGCTCGCCTGTGCATCGGTTGGGGACATCTCTGCGCTGCTGACCCGTCTCTGCTCGGGATGGTCTCCTGCTGGCCCCACTATGGACTGGAATCTCACTATTATGTTAGATCCACTATGGACTGGACTCTCACTATTATGTTAGATCCACTATGGACTGGACTCTCACTATTATGTTAGATCCACTATGGACTGGACTCTCACACTATTATGTTAGATCCACTATGGACTGGAATCTCACTATTATGTTAGATCCACAATGGACTGGACTCTCACTATTATGTTAGATCCACTATGGACTGGACTCTCACTATTATGTTAGATCCACTATGGACTGGAATCTCACTAATATGTTAGATCCACTATGGACTGGACTCTCACTATTATGTTAGATCCACTATGGACTGGACTTTCACCATTATGTTAGATCCACTATGGACTGGACTCTCACTATTATGTTAGATCCACTATGGACTGGACTCTCACTATTATGTTAGATCCACTATGGACTGGACTCTCACACTATTATGTTAGATCCACTATGGACTGGACTCTCACTATTATGTTAGATCCACTATGGACTGGACTCTCACTATTATGTTAGATCCACTATGGACTGGACTCTCACTATTATGTTAGATCAACTATGGACTGGACTCTCACACTATTATGTTAGATCCACTATGGACTGGACTCTCACACTATTATGTTAGATCCACTATGGACTGGAATCTCACTATTATGTTAGATCCACTATGGACTGGACTCTCACTATTATGTTAGATCCACTATGGACTGGAATCTCACTATTATGTTAGATCCACTATGGACTGGACTCTCACTATTATGTTAGATCCACTATGGACTGGAATCTCACTATTATGTTAGATCCACTATGGACTGGACTCTCACACTATTATGTTAGATCCACTATGGACTGGAATCTCACTATTATGTTGGATCCACAATGGACTGGACTCTCACTATTATGTTAGATCCACTATGAACTGGACTCTCACACTATTATGTTAGATCCACTATGGACTGGAATCTCACTATTATGTTAGATCCACTATGGACTGGACTCTCACACTATTATGTTAGATCCACTATGGACTGGAATCTCACTATTATGTTAGATTCACTATGGACTGGACTCTCACTATTATGTTAGATCCACTGTGGACTGGACTCTCACTATTATGTTAGATCTACTATGGACTGAACTCTCACTATTATGTTAGATCCACTATGGACTGGACTCTCACTATTATGTTAGATCCACTATGGACTGGAATCTCACTATTATGTTAGATCCACTATGGACTGGAATCTCACTATTATGTTAGATCCACTATGGACTGGACTCTCACTATTATGTTAGATCCACTATGGACTGGAATCTCACTATTATGTTAGATCCACTATGGACTGGACTCTCACACTATTATGTTAGATCCACTATGGACTGGAATCTCACTATTATGTTAGATCCACAATGGACTGGACTCTCACTATTATGTTGGATCCACTATGAACTGGACTCTCACACTATTATGTTAGATCCACTATGGACTGGACTCTCACACTATTATGTTAGATCCACTATGGACTGGAATCTCACTATTATGTTAGATTCACTATGGACTGGACTCTCACTATTATGTTAGATCCACTGTGGACTGGACTCTCACTATTATGTTAGATCCACTATGGACTGGACTCTCACTATTATGTTAGATCTACTATGGACTGAACTCTCACTATTATGTTAGATCCACTATGGACTGGACTCTCACTATTATGTTGGATCCACTATGGACTGGACTTTCACCATTATGTTAGATCCACTATGGACTGGACTCTCACTATTATGTTGGATCCACTATGGACTGGACTTTCACCATTATGTTAGATCCACTATGGACTGGACTCTCACTATTATGTTAGATCCACTATGGACTGGACTCTCACTATTATGTTAGATCCACTACGGACTGGACTTTCACAATATTATGTTAGACCCACTCGACGTCAATTGCATCCAGTTTCCCCTAACGGGGGGGGGGGGGGGGGGAATCACGCACATCTGCGGTCCTCTCCAAGGTTTCTCAGTCATTCACATTGACATCCCACTGGGTTGTGAGTTTTTTCCTTGCCCTTATGTGGGCTCTGAACCGAGGATGTCGTTGTGGCTTGTGCAGCCCTTTGAGACACTTGTGATATTAGGGCTATATAAATAAACATTGATTGATTGATTGATCAATCAATCAATGTTTACTCAGCTCAGATCTCACTATTATTTATTATTTACTTTTTTAGTAATAATAATAATGGTATAATAGGTGTATAAATGACACAATATGTTACTGCATATGTCTGCAGACTAATTAGGAGCCTTTGTTTGTTTACTTACTACTAAAAGACAAGTTGTCTTATATGTTCACTATTTTATTTAAGGACGGACTTGCAATAATAAACATATGTTTAATGTACCCTAAGCTTTTTTTGGTAAAATAAAGCCAATAATGCCATTTTTTGTGGTCCCCTTTATTTAGAAAAGTATCGAAATACATTTTGGTACCGGTACCAAAATATTGGTATCGGGACAACCCTAATTGACTGGAAGCAACATAATATCCATTCTCGCTTCCGTCTCACTGACTGAATCAATGCAATCGATGAATAAAAACACACGCCAAGATGGGATGGCTACCATCTCTCTTGTGCGCTGATTGAAGAGATGCATTAG
This sequence comes from Entelurus aequoreus, assembly GCF_033978785.1. Taxonomy (NCBI): domain Eukaryota; kingdom Metazoa; phylum Chordata; class Actinopteri; order Syngnathiformes; family Syngnathidae; genus Entelurus; species Entelurus aequoreus. Next base: position 8,548,388 of record NC_084731.1, read on the forward strand.
CGACAGAGGCCTTGGCAAGGAGCCTTTAATTAAAAGAGTTACCACAAAGCTAACCCGCACTAAATGAATGTGTGTATCAATGAATGATTGCTCACACCGACTCTGTTATTATTGTTATTATTATTACTGGTCTCAGTTGCTGTGGAGCTGTTGTGCTCCGAATCTAACACGACACTGTGAAGCCATCTGTGTTCCTGGCCTGCAGGTCAGCAGGAGACGCCTCAAATGGTGTGTGTCTTATACGGGTTTTATACCTCCATCTGACGCCACAGACACCATTATCTTCAAATAGCTTGCCAAAGCACACACACACACACACACATAATGCTCACCTGCCACAACTTCACAATTGATGGAAACGACGGTGGAACTCCTTTTGTCCCTTTTTAAGCAAACCTCGTACCGTGTAAACACCTTTTGCCAGTCAGAAAACTCCAAAAGAGCAACTGTTTGGGTCATGTTTTTTTTTGAAAATGGCCAATAAGGTAACCAAAAACAGCTCAATAAGACCTTCTGGAGGAAAGTTCTGTGGTCAGATGAAACAAAAATGTAGCTGTTTGGCCACAACACCCAGCAATATGTTTTGGAGGAGAAAAGGTGAGGCCTTTAATCCCAGGAACACCATCCCTACCGTCAAGCATGATGGTGGTAGTATTATGCTCTGGGCCTGTTTGGCTGCCGATGGAACTGCTGCTTTACAGAGAGTAAATGGGACAATGAAAAAAGGAGGATTACCTCCAAATTCTTCAGGACAACCTAAAACCATCAGCCCGGAGGTTGGGTCTTGGGCGCAGTTGGGTGTTCCAACAGGACAATGACCCCTAAAACACGTCAAAAGTGGTAAAGGAATGGCTAACTAAGGCTAGATTTAAAGGCCTACTGAAATGATTTTTTTTTTATTCAAACGGGGATAGCAGATCCATTCTATGTGTCATACTTGATCATTTTGCGATATTGCCATATTTTTGCTGAAAGGATTTAGTAGAGAACATCGACGATAAAGTTCGCAACTTTTGGTCGCTGATTTAAAAAAAAGCCTTGCCTGTACCGGAAGTAGCGTGACGTCGCAGGTTGAAAGGCTCCTCACATTTCCCCATTGTTTACACCAGCAGCGAGAGCGATTCGGACCGAGAAAGCGACGATTACCCCATTAATTTGAGCCAGGATGAAAGATTCGTGGATGAGGAACGTGAGAGTGAAGGACTAGAGTGCAGCGCAGGACGTATCTTTTTTCGCTCTGACCGTAACTTAGGTACAAGCTGGCTCATTGGATTCCGCACTTTCTCCTTTTTCTATTGTGGATCACGGATTTGTATTTTAAACCACCTCGGATACTATATCCTCTTGAAAATGAGAGTCGAGAACGCGAAATGGACATTCACGGTGACTTTTATCTCCACGACAATACATCGGCGAAGCACTTTAGCTACGGAGCTAACGTGATAGCATCGTGCTTAAATGCAGATAGAAACAAAAGAAATAAACCCCCGACTGGAAGGATAGACAGAAAATAAACAATACTATTAAACCATGGACATGTAACTACACGGTTAATGCTTTCCAGCCTGGCGAAGCTTAACAATGCTGTTGCTAACGACGCCATTGAAGCTAACTTAGCAACGGGACCCACAGAGCTATGCTAAAAACATTAGCTATCCACCTACGCCAGCCAGCCCTCATCTGCTCATCAACACCCGTGCTCACCTGCGTTCCACATCTGCGGTCCTCTCCAAGGTTTCTCATAGTCATTCACATTGACGTCCCACTGGGTTGTGAGTTTTTCCTTGCCCTTATGTGGGATCTGAACCGAGGACGTCGCTGTGGCTTGTGCAGCCCTTTGAGACACTTGTGATATTAGGGCTATATAAGTAAACATTGACTGATTGATTGATTCAATTTTAATTTTGTTACCAGATTCAAGGTTTTTGGTCTCATTATGTGGTCGGATGGTGTTTTTGTTTTAGGACAAGTCGATTAAAAACTGTTCTGCTGGTGGGGGGGGAGTAAGAGTGCATTTATAATATAATATAGTAGTCTTTCAATTTGAGGTCGTGCTTTGCAATCGTACGCGAGGAAAATCCATCAAGGAAGCTGCAGTGATAATGGGGAAAAACAATTTCTATAATGAAAAAACCAAAATTGATTGTTATTACGTGATGTGGATTTGCCTGCTTTGCAAGCAGACCTGTAACACCAGTGGACACAGTTCTTTGCAAGCAGACCCGTAACACCAGTGGACACAGTTCTTTGCAAGCAGACCCGTAACACCAGTGGACACAGTTCTTTGCAAGCAGACCTGTAACACCAGTGGACACAGTTCTTTGCAAGCAGACCCGTAACACCAGTGGACACAGTTCTTTGCAAGCAGACCCGTAACACCAGTGGACACAGTTCTTTGCAAGCAGACCTGTAACACCAGTGGACACAGTTCTTTGCAAGCAGACCTGTAACACCAGTGGACACAGTTCTTTGCAAGCAGACCTGTAACACCAGTGGACACAGTTCTTTGCAAGCAGACCCGTAACACCAGTGGACACAGTTCTTTGCAAGCAGACCTGTAACACCAGTGGACACAGTTCTTTGCAAGCAGACCCGTAACACCAGTGGACACAGTTCTTTGCAAGCAGACCCGTAACACCAGTGGACACAGTTCTTTGCAAGCAGACCTGTAACACCAGTGGACACAGTTCTTTGCAAGCAGACCCGTAACACCAGTGGACACAGTTCTTTGCAAGCAGACCTGTAACACCAGTGGACACAGTTCTTTGCAAGCAGACCTGTAACACCAGTGGACACAGTTCTTTGCCAGCAGACCTGTAACACCAGTGGACACAGTTCTTTGCCAGCAGACCTGTAACACCAGTGGACACAGTTCTTTGCAAGCAGACCTGTAACACCAGTGGACACAGTTCTTTGCAAGCAGACCTGTAACACCAGTGGACACAGTTCTTTGCAAGCAGACCTGTAACACCAGTGGACACAGTTCTTTGCAAGCAGACCTGTAACACCAGTGGACACAGTTCTTTGCAAGCAGACCTGTAACACCAGTGGACACAGTTCTTTGCAAGCAGACCTGTAACACCAGTGGACACAGTTCTTTGCAAGCAGACCCGTAACACCAGTGGACACAGTTCTTTGCAAGCAGACCCGTAACACCAGTGGACACAGTTCTTTGCAAGCAGACCCGTAACACCAGTGGACACAGTTCTTTGCAAGCAGATCTGTAACACCAGTGGACACAGTTCTTTGCAAGCAGACCTGTAACACCAGTGGACACAGTTCTTTGCAAGCAGACCCGTAACACCAGTGGACACAGTTCTTTGCAAGCAGACCCGTAACACCAGTGGACACAGTTCTTTGCAAGCAGATCTGTAACACCAGTGGACACAGTTCTTTGCAAGCAGATCTGTAACACCAGTGGACACAGTTCTTTGCAAGCAGATCTGTAACACCAATGGACACAGTTCTTTGCAAGCAGACCTGTAACACCAGTGGACAAAGTTCTTTGCAAGCAGACCTGTAACACCAGTGGACACAGTTCTTTGCAGGCAGACCTGTAACACCAATGGACACAGTTCTTTTCAAGCAGACCTGTAACACCAATGGACACAGTTCTTTGCAAGCAGACCTGTAACACCAGTGGACACAGTTCTTTGCAAGCAGACCTGTAACACCAGTGGACACAGTTATTTGCAAGCAGACCTGTAACACCAGTGGACACAGTTCTTTGCAAGCAGACCTGTAACACCAGTGGACACAGTTCTTTGCAAGCAGACCTGTAACACCAGTGGACACAGTTCTTTGCAAGCAGACCTGTAACACCAGTGGACACAGTTCTTTGCAAGCAGACCTGTAACACCAGTGGACACAGTTCTTTGCAAGCAGACCTGTAACACCAGTGGACACAGCTCCCTGCAGGCAGTTTACATGCAGGTTTCTCTCTCTCTCTCGAGTGCTTACCGCTGATCCATGTGGCTTCGGGGCTGTGCACGCTGAACTCTGACGAGTACAGATCCTCCACCGTCAGCGCGGACTTGCTGCTGGCTGGGAGTTCAGCTGAGGAAAGGAAAGGAAAGAACTGTCGAATCAACGAAAAACCTGACGACAATGTTACCGCACCCCGTATGTCGTACCAGGCGTGAGGACCACCACGGACATGGTGATGAGCGAGCAGACGGCCGCAATCACCAAAAGCGAGATGGCGATGCCCTTCCAGTTCCTCTGCGGGGGGCTGACATCCACAAAGTCCTGCAGACACACACGTCATCATGTACGGGTTAAGTTATGTCAGTGTTTCCCATAAACTGCCAAGATACCTGTGACGGTGGGGGCGTGGCTATGGGCGTGGTCACCATGACATAATCGAATAATTTGCATAATTTACTACAATGATATGATTTTCTCTAAAAAGGCTCAAAAAATGTATACTTACTATTTAATAATAACAGTTTTGTTTTAAACGTCCATCCATCCATCCATTTTACAATATAATTACAACACTTTATGTACATATTTATATACAGATTTGAACAATAAGTTATTCACTGAAATATATTTATTAATTGTGGTTCTTACAAAAAATATATCTTATAAAATATAAAAGCTAAAATGTCTTTTAAAGCTCTGCCCCTTTAATTAGTGCATACTAAATAATTTAACTTTAGCCTACTACTACAACCATATTATTTACCAGCAACATAAAGTGAAACAGAGGCAGAGGTGTCCTGCCACAGTCAGTAACAAATAAACAGAAAACAGTAGTGGTCAAATACAAATAAGGCAACAAGAGAAGTATCCTACACTTCTCTTTTGTAAAGTAAATCTGAACAGCCTATATGGGCATCTACATCAACTATATGATTTGCCTGAGAAGCTGGACAGGACAAAAAAAAAACAAAACAAAAAAAATATTATTTAATTTTTTTATTTGTGGCGGACGTAATTCTTTCGTGGCGGGCCGCCACAAATAAATGAATGTGTGGAAAATACTGCATGTGTACAATGGTGACACACAACGACCACTAATCTTATTATGTTATTCAGGTTAAGAGTAAAACCTTTTTAATGTCCATGCTGTCATTTTTGTTCCTCAATCAGCACAAATACACTGGCCACTGTGGAAGGGGATTGTGATCAGCGCCTCTGTCCAGGGTGCTGAAAACAGAGCGCCATCAGACGGGGGCATGGCATGTGCTGACGGTGAGACACAGCTGGCAGATCATTAGTTTGCGCAGGTGGTACGTGTTAAACTAATCATCTGTTGTCTTAAAGGCCTACTGTGAGCCACTACTACCGACCACGCAGTCTGATAGTTTATATATCAATGATGAAATCTTAACATTGCAACACATGCCAATATGGCCGGGTTAACTTATAAAGTGCAATTTTAAATTTCCCGCTAAACTTCCGGTTGAAAACGTCTATGTATGATGACGTATGCGCGTGACGTCACTAGTTAAACGGAAGTATTCGGACACATTGTATCCAATACAAAAAGCTCGGTTTTCATCGCAAAATTCCACAGTATTCTGGACATCTGTGTTGGTGAATCTTTTGCAATTTGTTTAAAGAACAATGAAGACTGCAAAGAAGAAAGCTGTAGGTGGGATCGGTGTATTAGCGGCTGGCTGCAGCAACACAACCAGGAGGACTTTGACTTGGATAGCAGACGCGCTATCCGACGCTAGCCGCCGACCGCACGGATGATCGGGTGAAGTCCTTCGTCGCTCCGTCGATCGCTGGAACGCAGGTGAGCACGGGTGTTGATGAGCAGATGAGGGCTGGCTGGCGTAGGTGGATAGCTAATGTTTTTAGCATAGCTCTGTGAGGTCCCGTTGCTAAGTTAGCTTCAATGGCGTCGTTAGCAACAGCATTGTTAAGCTTCGCCAGGCTGGAAAGCATTAACCGTGTAGTTACATGTCCATGGTTTAATAGTATTGTTGATTTTTTGTCTATCCTTCCAGTCAGGGGTTTATTTCTTTTGTTTCTATCTGCAGTTAAGCCCGATGCTATCACGTTAGCTCCGTAGCTAAAGTGCTTCGCCGATGTATTGTCGTGGAGATAAAAGTCACTGTGAATTTCCATTTCGCGTTCTCGACTCTCATTTTCAAGAGGATATAGTATCCGAGGTGGTTTAAAATACAAATCGGGGATCCACAATAAAAAAAGGAGAAAGTGTGGAATCCAATGAGCCAGCTTGTACCTAAGTTACGGTCAGAGCGAAAAAAGATGCGTCCTGCACTGCACTCTAGTCCTTCACTCTCACGTTCCTCATCCACAAATCTTTCATCCTGGCTCAAATTAATGGGGTAATCGTCGCTTTCTCGGTCCGAATCGCTCTCACTGCTGGTGTAAACAATGGGGAAATGTGAGGAGCCTTTCAACCTGTGACGTCACGCTACTTCCGGTACAGGCAAGGCTTTTTTTTTTATCAGCGACCAAAAGTTGCGAACTTTATCGTCGATGTTCTCTACTAAATCCTTTCAGCAAAAATATGGCAATATCGCGAAATGATCAAGTATGACACATAGAATGGATCTGCTATCCCCGTTTATATTGAAAAACTTCATTTCAGTAGGGAGAGAAGGACCGGAGAGACTGAAAAGTCAAATAAATGTGCATGTTGGAAAAACTGAAAACAACCCATATTAAACCCTGTCAAATGTGCGCAACTGGCTTCCAGTGTGAATCTGTGGGACTGTAAGTAGAAAAGCTTACAGCCAGCCATCCAAATGATGAGAATCAGGTGTCCTAATCACTTGGCCCGGCCACAGGTGCATAAAATCAAGCACTTAGGCACGGAGACTGTTTCTACAAACATTTGTGAAAGAATGGGCCGCTCTCAGTGATTTCCAACGTGGAACTGTCATAGGATGCCACCTGTGCAACAAATCCAGTCGTGAAATGTCCTCGCTCCTAAATATTCCAAAGTTAAGAAAATGGAAGAGTTTGGGAACGACAGCAACTCAGCCACCAAGTGGTAGGCCACGTGAACTGACAGAGAGGGGTCAGCGGATGCTGAAGCGCATAGTGCAAAGACTTTCTGCACAGTCAGTCGCTACAGAGCTCCAAACTTCTCCAATTAGCCCACATACAGTATGTAGAGAGCTTCGTGGAATGGGTTTCCATGGCCGATCAGCTGCATCTAAGCCATACATCACCAAGTCCAATGCAAAGCGTGGGATGCGGTGGTGTAAAGCACGTCACCACTGGACTCTAGAGCAGTGGAGACGCCTTCTCTGGAGTAATAAATCAGGCTTTTCCATCTGGCAATCTGATGGGCCAGTTTGGGTTTGGAGGTTGCCAGGAGAACGCTACATTTCGGACTGAATTGGGCCGAGTGTGAAATTTGGTGGAGGAGGAATTATGGCGTGGAGTTGTTTTTCAGGAGTTGGTCTTGGCCCCTTAGTTCCAGTGAAAGGAACTTTGAATGCTCCAGGATACCAAAACATTTTGGACAATTCCATGCTCCCAACCTTGTGGGAACCGTTCGGAGCGGGGATCGAACCTGGAACCCTCAAGTTGCCGGCACGGCCACTCTACCAACCGAACTATACCGCCCCACGGCAGGAATGTTAGGATAAACACACTTACTGTAATTGAACACATTAATTAATGATATTTATTACTACAAACATGTATTTTTAAGTGCAAATAATTGGGCAGGAACATCCACTGGGGCGGTACAGCTCGGTTGGTAGAGTGGCCGCGCCAGCAGCTCGAGGGTTCCAGGTTCGATCCCCGCTTCCGCCATCCTAGCCGCTGCCGTTGTGTCCTTGGGCAAGACACTTTACCCACCTGCTCCCAGTGCCACCCACACTGCTTTAAATGTAACTTAGATGTTGGCTTTCACGATGTAAAAGTGCTTTGAGTCACTAGAGAAAAGCGCTATATAAATATAATTCACTTCACCTCACTGTTTCAAGCAAATATTTGAAATTATATAACTTACAGTCAACGACGTTGACTCAACGTTCCCTCTAAGGTGCGCGCCTGTGCAATTGCGCACTGGTCAAGCGTCCTCTGCGCACGGCAAATCTATGCCACGCACAAAATCAAATAAAAAATAAGCGCATAACAATTTTCGACACGACAGAGAAAACCGTTTTCGTCATCATTGTTCAAATATTGTAACGTCTGTCGAGACGCTTTGAGGACATGAATTCCATCCATCACTTTACTGAGCAAAACTCTTTATTGTCGGCCATAAACACATCACCAAAACATTAGTAAAAAAAATTATATCTAGCAAAAGTGGTCATTTTCTGCAGTACAAACCAGACCAAAAGCAACTTTTTTATATCGACAGCAGCCGCTCGCTCTTTCTCACTTGCGCCAACACATGCACATATGGCACTTAGCCAGTGATGCGTTTACAGCCACACAAAAAGTCGGACAACTCCAACACCACACATAAATTGTCATTCCAGGTCGTTACTCTATGATTTACCAATCAAATGTGTGCTTATTCTAGTGTCATTTATTAGGAATCTTCATTTATAAATATTAATCATGAAATGATGTTAGTATATTAAATAAATACTAATAAAAATATATGTTCTACAAACAGGAAGTTGCAGGAATGTACACACGATCCCCTGCTTACATCTCATTGTGCAACATGTGGATGTTTTAATGGGAACTAAATGCAATGTCTGAAAGGGGTACAAACTATTTCCAAAGCAGGACCTCCACCCAGACAAACAATACAAGTACACAGTTCATGAAGAACAATATTTGTTGTTATTGTCATTGTAAGTGGGCCTAAACACTTATATTAGAAATGGAAATGACTGCTGTCATTTGATTATAATAATAAGAGAATGTTGTCTGTCTATCTGTGTTGAGGTGGCGACTTGTCCAGGGTGTACCCCGCATTCCGCCCGAATGCAGCTGGGATAGGCTCCAGCACCCCCGCGACTCCGAAAGGGACAAGCGGTAGAAAATGGATGTATGGATGGAGATTGAACTTGTTATTTAGTCAGGTTTGGGCCAGGTGTGCTGCTGGTGTAGCCACAGTGTGCACGTCTGATGTTGCTCACATGAGCTCCGCTGAATGCTCAGGGAGTTTTTGCGTTTGCTCACACATAAACAATTATGCTAGGTTCACACCAACGGCGCTTTGACGGCGCTTTAAAGCGGCATGCAAAGCGGCGTTAAAGCGTAACAAAGCGTGATTAAAGCGTGAGGGTCATAATGGATGTGGGAAAGATTGTAGTGAAGCGGGACATGCGGCAAGTTCGCCAAAAATTTTTAAACGGTTTAAAAAAATTCGGCGCTCTGTCAAGAATGGAATAAAGCGCCGAGAGCGTATCAAAGCCTGACAAAGCCTGACAAAGCTCAGCAAAGTTTGACTCAAAGCGTAGGAAAGCTTAACAGTTCTTGGTTCAAAGCGCGGACCCCAGTCTACAACTACAAATAGGAAGTGACTGTGATATTGACTAGTGACATTGAATATAAAAAATAAAAGAAACGCCTTTTATTATTGTCAACTAGCATAAGAAATGAAAGATAGATATTTATTAAGATGACAAAGAAATAAAAGAAATGAAGATATAAAACATAATAAATAATAAATAATAAACATAATATAACGGGAAAAAAAGAGAAATTGAAAAAATAAATGAATATAAAACATAATAAATAATAAACATAATATAACGAAAAAAAATGAGGAATTAAAAAAATAAATGAATATAAAACATAATAAATAATAAATAATAAACATAATATAACGAAAAAAGAAGAGAAATTGAAAAAATAAATGAATATAAAACATAATAAATAATAAATAATAAACATAATATAACGAAAAAAGAAGAGAAATTGAAAAAACAAATGAATATAAAACATAATAAATAATAAACATAATATAACGTGAAAAAAGAGAAATTGAAAAAATAAATGAATATAAAACATAATAAATAATAAATAGTAAACATAATATAACGGGAAAAAAAGAGGAATTGAAAAAATAAATGAATATAAAACATAATAAATAATTAATAATAAACATAATATAACGGAAAAAAAAGACAAATTGAAAAAATAAATGAATATAAAACATAATAAATAATAAACATAATATAACGGAAAAAAGAGAAATTGAAAAAATAAATGAATATAAAACATAATATAACGAAAAAAGAAGAGAAATTGAAAAAATAAATGAATATAAAACATAATAAATAATAAATAATAAACATAATATAACGAAAAAAGAAGTGAAATTGAAAAAACAAATGAATATAAAACATAATAAATAATAAATAATAAACATAATATAACGGGAAAAAAAGAGAAATTGAAAAAACAAATGAATATAAAAAATGTGTGAAAAACAGTATACTGAGTTTTTCACATTTTTTTAACTTATTTGTTTATCATATTTCTCTTTTTTATTACATTATGTGTTTTATCCTGTATATAATAAAACAAAAAGAGAAATCAAATAAATAGATAAATCTAAAAAAAATGTGGGGGAAACTTAGTATACTGAGTTTTTCAATTTTTTTTTTACTTATTTGTTTATCATATTTCTCTTTTTTATTACATTATGTGTGCGCACGCAAATTATTCATCAAATTCACAAAACAATAATCACAGCATCTTCCAACTTGCACATAATTACATAACAATATCACATTTCAAAGTCGTTATTACAAATTAATGTTCATGACGTTCATGACACATTCATTCCAATGTACAACAGAGCTGGATAATCGTGTCAGAGCCTGATTTAAAGCGTCAGGATCGCATCAAAGCATAACAAAGTTCAATAAAGCGTAATAAAACGTATCAAAGCGTGATTTAAAGTGTATCAAAGCGGGATCAAAGCGGCATCAAATCGTGAGGAACGGTAATTCGTCCCCCCAAAGCGGCAACTAGTTTGTATCAGAGCGTATAGAAGCATAACATTACTTCGGAGATCGGCATATTCGTGGAAAAATTGACAAAAATGACGGCGCTTTGCTTGCCGCTTTGGTGTGAACCAGGCATTAGAGGGAACATTGCTTACAGTCGACGTATTTCAAGAGAGAATGTCAACAAAGTGTGATTAATAACGAATAAACATTTTAATCGTTTGACAGCCCAACCGTCATAGTCATTAAAGTGCAATTACTGAGGGATTCAAATAAGCCAATGAGGTGTTGCACGGACAATCATCAATCAATCAATCAATCAATGTTTATTTATATAGCCCTAAATCACAAGTGTCTCAAAGGGCTGTACAAGCCACAACGACATCCTCGGTACAGAGCCCACATACGGGCAAGGAAAACTCACCCCAGTGGGACGTCAATGTGAATGACTATGAGAAACCTTGGAGAGGACCGCATATGTGGGTAACCCCCCCCCCCTAGGGGAGACTGAAAGCAATGGATGTCGAGTGGGTCTGACATAATATTGTGAAAGTCCAACACATCAGCGAAAGTCCAGTCCATAGTGGGGCCAGCAGGAACCATCCCGAGCGGAGACGGGTCAGCAGCGTAGAGATGTCCCCATCCAATGAACAGGCTAGCGGTCCACCCCGGAGCAGAGTAGAAAAGAAAAGAAAAGAAACGGCAGATCAACTGGTCTAAAAAAGGGAGTCTATTTAAAGGCTAGAGTATACACATGAGTTTTAAGATGGGACTTAAATGCTTCTACTGAGGTAGCATCTCTAACTTTTACCGGGAGGGCATTCCATAGTACTGGAGCCCCAATAGAAAACGCTCTATAGCCCGCAGACTTTTTTTGGGCTCTGGGAATCACTAATAAGCAGGAGTTCTTTGAACGCAGATTTCCTGCCGGGACATATGGTACAATACAATCAGCAAGATAGGCAGGAGCTTGACCGTGTAGTATTTTATACGTAAGTAGTAAAACATGAGGGGTGTAGAATAAGTGGGAGGCCCCGTGCGGGGCTCCGGCCCCAGGGCGTCGCAAGTGAAATACCACTACCCTTATCGTTTTTTCACTTACCCGGTGAAGCGGGAGTAGGCGAGCCCCCAGCAAGTCCTGGGTATGACGTTAAACTACATCCAGGCATGAGATGGGTGGTTATGTGTGGGGTTAGTGAGTCCCAACTAACGTCTATAAAATGCACACAAAGAACCGTTTGCACCTTCTCTTGTGACTGGCGGGCGGTCAGCGCCATAAAGCTGAGCGGGTCCCTGGGTAATTGGGGCGCGGACAACCAACAGGACAGACTAAGTTCAACAGCCCAGTAAGGCAATTAGTCTAGGACAGGGGTCGGCAACCCGCGGCTCCGGAGCCGCATGCGGCTCCTTGACCACTCTGATGCGGCTCAGCTACATACATGCCGACCCCCCTGATTTTCCCAGGAGATTTATGGATCTCGGTGTCCCTCATAGATTACTCCCAGGGAAAAAATAATCCTATTTACACTCTAATTACTAAATAAAGGGCGTGCCCTAATTGCACTGCAGTAATTGTCCTCTATAGCATTTACATACAGCGTGCCAGTCCAGCCACATGTTGCATGTTGTTATTACTTGCACACACAGGAGACAGCAAAGCATACTTACTCATCAGCCACACAGCTTACACTGACGGTAGCCGTATCAAACAACTTTAACATTGTTACGTTACAAATATGCGCCACACTGTGAACCCACACCAAAAAAGAATGAAAAACACATTTCTGGAGAACATCCCACCGTAACACAACATAAACACAACACAACCATTACCCAGACTCCCATGCAGCCCTAACTCTTCCGGTCTACATTATACACCCCCGCTACCACCAAATCCCCCCACACATCAACCCCCCCCTCTCCGTGCGTTGGTTGAGCGGAAGAGTTAGGGCTGCATGGGATTCTGGGTATTGGTACCGTCAGTGTAAGATATGTGGCTGCTGAGGTAGTACGCCTTGCTGTCACTTACGTGAACAAGCTGAAATTGCATTCTACGTGTGGTCGAGCAGGTACACTGTTAGGGCAGACTGTAGAGGGCGCCAAATGCAGTGTAATCACGCTCTGATATTCGGGAGTCTCCCGGGAAAAATGAGAGGGTTGGCAAGTATGACGCTATCAAGCGCCATTCATTCAAAACTCGCGGGCTGCACTAACATCAAATTTCCACATTAAAGTGCGTGCCGGTGTGGGTGTCTGAGACCCCTGGTTAACATAGCACAAAGCGTTTAAGCTTTGTATGCGGTGTTTTTCATTTTAAATTTTAAATTTTTTTTTGTGGCTCCCATTACTTTCTTTAATTTGTGAAACTTGCCAAAATGGCTCTTTGAGTGGTAAAGGTTGCCGACCCCTGGTCTAGGAGAAGGATCTCTGATATAAAATACCCCTTCCAACCCGCACCAAGCCAGCGTGGAAGGTGTAGGCTAATAACCAGCATGAAGAGTACGCCAAGAGAGATCGTTCACTATGGCAGAAACATGCTGAGGCTTTCGTCCTGCAGTGGACTGACAACGGCTGCTGATGATGATGATGATGAGTAAAACCTTAAAGTCGCATCTTAGGTGCACAGGAAGCCAGTGCAAGTGAGCCAGTATAGGCGTAATATGATCAAACTTTCTTGTTTTTGTCAAAAGTCTAGCAGCCGCATTTTGTACCATCTGTAATCTTTTAATGCTAGACATAGGGAGGCCCGAAAATAATACGTTACAGTAATCGAGACGAGATGTAACGAACGCATGGATAATGATCTCAGCATCGCTTGTGGACAAAATGGAACGAATTTTAGCGATATTACGGAGATGAAAGAAGGCCGTTTTAGTAACACTCTTAAAGGCCTACTGAAATGAATTTTTTTTATTTAAACGGGGATAGCAGATCTATTCTATGTGTCATACTTGATCATTTTGCGATATTGCCATATTTTTGCTGAAAGGATTTAGTATAGAACAACGACGATAAAGATTGCAACTTTTGGTATCTGATAAAAAAAAAGGCTTGCCCCTACCGGAAGTAGCGTGACGTAGTCAGTTGAACATATACGCAAAGTTCCCTATTGTTTACAATGATGGCCGCATGAAGTGAGAGAGATTCGGACCGAGAAAGCGACAATTTCCCCATTAATTTGAGCGAGGATGAAAGATTTGTGGATGAGTAAAGTGCAAGTGAAGGACTAGTGGGGAGTTGAAGCTATTCAGATAGGGAAGATGCTGTGAGAGCCGGGGGTGACCTGATATTCAGCTGGGAATGACTACAACAGTAAATAAACACAAGACATATATATACTCTATTAGCCACAACACAACCAGGCTTATATTTAATATGCCACAAATTAATCCTGCATAAAAACACCTGCGTGTTTGTTATGCTAGCTCCTAGCTCCTCTGCTAGCTCCTAGCTCCATAGAACACGCCAATACAATTCAAACACCTGATCAACACACACAATCACTCAGCCCAAAAGACCGTTCACCTAACCCAAGGTTCATAAAGCTTATATATTTTAAAAAAGTTACGTACATACGCAAAAAAAAGTTGCGCACATACGGTCAAGCGATCAAATGTTTAGAAGCCAAAGCTGCATACTCACAGTAGCACGTCTGCGTCTTTGTCATCCAAATCAAAGTAATCCTGGTAAGAGTCTGTGTTGTCCCAGTTCTCTACAGGCGTCTGTGTATCGAAGTCAAAAGTCCTCCTGGTTAGAGTCTCTGTTATCCGAGTTCTTCCATCTTGACTGCATCTTTCGGGAATGTAAACAAAGAAGCGCCGGCTGTGTACTGTTGTTGCTGACTACGTTCGAAAAATACGTCCGTTTCGCACTGACAACTTTCTTCTTTGCTTGCTCAGCTTCCTTCTCCATAATGCAATGAACATGATTGCAACAGATTCACGAACACAGATGTCCAGAATACTGTGGAATTATGAAATGAAAACAGAGCTTTTTCGTATTGGCTTCAATGTGGAAGGCATACCCGTGTTCCCCGGTCTACGTCACGCGCATACGTCATCCTCAGAGGCGTTTCGAACCGGAAGTTTAGCGGCAAATTTAAAATGTCACTTTATAAGTTAACCCGGCCGTATTGGCATGTGTTATAATGTTAAGATTTCATCATTGATATATAAACTATCAGACTGCGTGGTCGGTAGTAGTGGCTTTCAGTAGGCCTTTAATGTGTGACTCAAACGAGAGAGTTGGGTGGAAGATAATACCCAGATTCTTTACCGAGTCGCCTTGTTTAATTGTTTGGTTGTCAAATGCTTAGGTGGTATTATTAAATAGATGTCGGTGTCGAGCAGGACCGATAATCAGCATTTCCGTTTTCTTAACGTTGAGTTGCAAAAAGTTAGCGGACATCCATTGTTTAATTTCATTAAGACACGCCTCCAGCTGACTAAAATCCGGCGTGTTGGTCAGCTTTAGGGGCCATGTAGAGTTGGGTGTCATCCGCATAACAGTGAAAGCTAACACCGTATTTGCAATCATGTGTCCACCTGTATCACACGTAAGGGCAGTGAGGTGGAGATGATTGAGCAGAGCCTTCCTTACACGCCACTGAGCTGCTCACCGACATGAATTAAATGCCTGTGATTGTATTCTTAGTGACTGCGAGTGCGTGAAAGCGTCTCCCAGACGCACTTTATGCCGCTGCCCGTCGCCCTCGCTTTCAAGATGACGGCAAAGCCGGTGACGACTTCATGTTTATGTGAAAAAGGAAGAAACGAGGCTTCGGACACATTGAAGTTACAAACGTTATCAAAACCCACAATTGGAACGAATCGACTAAATTGGCTGATGCTTCCTGCAAAAAGCATGACTCTGATTCGCTCTTCGTACAAAAAGGTGTTCATTGTTCAACACTTGGCTTTAAAAAACATATCAAACAGATGTGCCAGAGTCTTAAATACAACATAAAAACGTTCAAATGTATCAGGAATTCATTAACACTGGAGGCAGCTCAAACTTATGTTAAAGGCCTACTGAAATGATTTTTTTTTATTTAAGCGGGAATAGCAGATCCATTCTATGTGTCATACTTGATCATTTCGCGATATTGCCATATTTTTGCCGAAAGGATTTAGTAGAGAAAATCGACGATAAAGTTCGCAACTTTTGCTCGCTGATAAAAAAAAAAGCCTTGCCTGTAGCGGAAGTAGCGTGACGTCACAGGAGCTAGTATTCCTCACAATTCCCCGTTGTTTACAATGGAGCGAGAGAGATTCGGACCGAGAAAGTGACGATTACCCCATTAATTTGAGCGAGGATGAAAGATTCGTAGATGAGGAACGTTACAGTGAAGGACTAGAGTGCAGTGCAGGACGTATCTTTTTTCGCTCTGACCGTAACTTAGGTACAAGCTGGCTCATTGGATTCCACACTCTCCTTTTTCTATTGTAGATCACAGATTTGTATTTTAAACCACCTGGGATACTATATCCTCTTGAAAATGAGAGTCGAGAACGCGAAATGGACATTCAGTGCCTTTTATCTCCACGACAATACATCGGCGAAATGCTTTAGCTATGAGCTAACGTGATATCTTGCTTTAACTGCATATAGAAACAAAAGAAATAAACCCCTGACGGGAAGTATAGATAGAAAATCAACAATACTATTAAACCGTGGACATGTAAATACACGGTTAATGCTTTCCAGGCTGGCAAAGGTTAAAAATGCTGTGCTAACGACGCCATTGAAGCTAACTTAGCAACCAGACTGCACAGAGCTATGCTAAAAACATTAGCTCTCCACCTACGCCAGCCAGCCCTCATTTGCTCATCAACACCCGTGCTCACCTGCGTTCCAGCGATCGGCAGAAGGACGAAGGACTTCACCCGATGCGTTTGGCGGCCCGGAGACGTAGGAAGTCAAGGTGAAGTCGGCGGCTAGCGCGGCTAGCGCTCCAACAAAGTCCTCCTGGTTGTGTTGCTGTAGTCCGCTGCTAATACACTGATCCCACCTACAACTGTCTTCTTTGCAGCCTTCATTGTTCATTAAAAAAATTGCAAAAGATGTCCAGAATACTGTGGAATTATGAAATGAAAACAGAGCTTTTTGTATAGGATTCTACGGGGTACCATAACTTCCGTTACTCGGACTTCGTCACGCGCATACGTCATCATACCGCGATGTTTCAGCCGGATACTTCCCGGGAATTTTAAAATGTCACTTTATAAGTTAACCCGGCCGTATTGGCATGTGTTGCAATGTTAAGATTTCATCATTGATCTATAAACTATCAGACTGCGTGGTCGGTAGTAGTGGCTTTCAGTAGGCCTTTAATGCAATGATTATGTCTCGTTTTTATTATTGTATAGCATGTTGGTCGCAGGCAAGCAAAATGACACTGAGGCCATTGGAAACTTTGCACAAACAATCCCTCAAAATCCTTGACCGAAAAACCACAACACCACCATCATTGTTTAGTTCTCCAAAAATATAGATTGTTAAATGTAGCTAACATTCAAAGATTAGCACCAATACGAATGGCCCATCGAATCTTAAATAACACTGCACCAGCGCCACTTAAGCACTTTGTCCAGTTTACATCTGCTGTGACAACTAGAAACACACGAGCCTCCGCCAGGGGGCAGTGTAGCGTACCCAGATGTAAAACCTCTTTTGCACAAATCAGCCTTTTCATATAAAGCCATGAAGGAATGGAACGACCTCACAACAAACTTGAAAAGTCTAACAGATGACTCTTCATTCACAATTGAAGTTAAAAAGTGGCTTTGGAGCAATCAAAGCTGCTCACACGGTCAATAAGGTGGCCACTATGTTTGACACATCAACCTAAATGTGTATTCTATTTATCCATGAGAGCATTTTTACTGTAAATTGTGAGGTGTGTGTGTTAAAATCATGGTTGTTTTTACAAATGATGACAGATGTGCACAAAAGTATGTATTGTCTTTGTGTGATGATGTAAATGAGGTGTGGTTGTATTGTATATTAAGTATGTGTCCATGAAAGGGCATTTTATGACTTTTTTCTTAATACTTGTGTATGATTTTATTGTCATAATTTTATTGCATGATTTGTGTATCCCTTTAATTTAGGTAGCCAGACTGCAGA
Source organism: Entelurus aequoreus (assembly GCF_033978785.1). Taxonomy (NCBI): domain Eukaryota; kingdom Metazoa; phylum Chordata; class Actinopteri; order Syngnathiformes; family Syngnathidae; genus Entelurus; species Entelurus aequoreus. Next base: position 8,566,378 of record NC_084731.1, read on the forward strand.
TGGAAATGAGCTATTTAGCTATAATCTGGTACAGAACATATCTGTCTTTGAGCTTAATGTTTCTGTACATTGTCCCTTCAAATAAAGACTAAACTAAACTAATTGTAGCCACACAGTAAGTTCGCTAAAGATTCAGAGTGCGCAATTACAGAATGTTTAGCAGGCTGAATGCGAGTACTTCTACAGCAGGAATACAAGTTCTGTATTCCTACAAAACAAAATATCTGGCAAGGACACCAACGCACTGCAGGTAATTGTCGTTAAAACTGTGTTCATGTCCTTTTTTTTTGTTGAGCTGTTTAAAAAAGCGTAATGTTTAAAAGAAAAAAAAATTAATTATAGCAATTTCAGTCATGGAAATAAAAACTTGATAATTATATGTCTAGGATAGGCTCCGGTAACCCCCGCAACCCCGAAATGGATGGGTAACCTGTTTAGGGATGTCCGATAATGGCTTTTTGCCGATATCCGATATTCCGATATTGTCCAACTCTTTAATTACCGATACCGATATCAACCGATATATGCAGTCATGGAATTAACACATTATTATGCCTAATTTGGACAACCAGGTATGGTGAAGATAAGGTGCTTTTTAAAAAAATTAGTAAAATAAGATAAATAAATTAAAAACATTTAAAAACAGTTACATAGAAACTAGTAATGAATGAAAATTAGTAAAAAATTAAATGTTAAAGGTTAGTACTATTAGTGGACCAGCAGCACGCACAATCATGTGTGCTTACGGACTGTATCCCTTGCAGACTGTATTGATATATATTGATATATAATGTAGGAACCAGAATATTAATAACAGAAAGAAACAACCCTTTTGTGTGAATGAGTGTAAATGAGGGAGGGAGGTTTTTTGGGTTGGTGCACTAATTGTAGGTGTATCTTGTGTTTTTTATGTTGATTTAATTAAAAAGAAAAAAAAAAAAAATTAAAAAAAAAAAACGATACCGATACCGATAAAAAAAAACCGATACCGATAATTTCCGATATTACATTTTAACGCATATATCGGCCGATAATACCGATATTATCGGACATCTCTAAACCTGTTAATAGGATAGGAGAGGTATTTATTGTCATTGCAACAAGTACAACAAAACTATTTTTCAGCACAAACCCGTTCAAGATGAGACAAACAAACAGTGTACAGGGTTACAGAACAGGAATGCTGATGGGTCGCCACGAGGCGCCCCGTAAAAGGTGGGAAAAGGGTAAAACGCTGGGGAAGAAGATGAGTCAAGAATACAATCTAGACTGGGCTCCTAAGGGAGTGGGAAAAAACTTCCATGTCATGCACACATAAACATGTTACATTTAATCACGACAACTCGCAACAGAAAGGGGGGGGAGTTGGGACCCTGGAGGTCGACTGCTGCTATGAAGCGCTGCCAACCGTCCATCACCCCGAAGGGGAATCAAGCGGTGGTGAAGGGGTGGGGTGGGGGAGGGTGTGTGTGTGTGTGTGTGTGTGTGTGTATATGCCCATTGTCTTGGGTGTGCTGATGACGTGTCCACACGGTAAGTTTTTTAGCAACGGTTAAATGTAAAAAAAAAAAATGAGCAAAAAGACAATGTAATGACAAAAAGTTATATTTGTGATACTAATAATTAATAATAATAATAATAATAAGCTGTGGCTTATAATAAAATACAATAAAATATAATAAAAGTACAATATCATTGTCCAAAAAAAAAAATACTGTGTTAGACACACTTACTGTAATTCAACACAAACATAAATGATCTAATCATATTTATTACTAAAAACGTTTATTTTTAGGTGCAAAGAATTCTGCGGAAACGTCCACTTTTTAAAGCAATTATACCTGACAATTTCATTTTTAATCATGTAAATACCTCAAAAATAGATGTTTAGCTTCCCTGGCTTCAAATATATTTTCCGGGTGATGGTTTATCAAGTAGATTCTCGTATTTCCAGCAATGTGCAGAGTCCCGCTTGGTCAGCTGGTGGGCCAAATGAAATGACACGACGGGCCAATTTGGCCCGCGGGCCCCACTTTGGGCACAGCTGGTCTATCCACAAAACAATTTTGCAAAGCTTTAAACCCTGAAACCTTTAAAAAAACTGGCAACTACTGCACATCAGTTGTACCATGTGCATTTTTTTCAACATGTTCCATGGACTCAACCTGCACCATGCATCTTTTGAGTACCCTTAACACTAATCAGAGGCGGGTGAAAATAATCAGCACCCATGGCAACGAAAACACAAAACCAGGGGTTCTGAAAAACAGAACTAAGGGAGTCAAACTAAAATAAAACATGATCCGGGCTACGGATCATGACGACATCTTTTGAGTACCTTTAACACTAATCAGAGGCAGGTGAAAATAATCAGCACCCATGGCAACGAAAACACAAACCCAGGGGTGCTGAAAACAGAACTAAGGGAGTCAAACTAAAATAAAAACATGATCCGTTGCCTCCTTTGAGTACCTTTAACACTAATCAGAGGCGGGTGAAAATAATCAGCACCCATGGCAACGAAAACACAAACCCAGGGGTGCTGAAAACAGATCTAAGGGAGTCAAACTAAAATAAAACATGATCCGGGCTACGGATCATGACGACATCTTTTGAGTACCTTTAACACTAATCAGAGGCGGGTGAAAATAATCAGGACCCATGGCAACGAAAACACAAACCCAGGGGTGCTGAAAACAGATCTAAGGGAGTCAAACTAAAATAAAAACATGATCCGTTGCCTCCTTTGAGTACCTTTAACACTAATCAGAGGCAGGTGAAAATAATCAGCACCAATGGCAACAAAAACACAAACCCAGGGGTGCTGAAAAACAGAACTAAGGGAGTCAAACTAAAGTAAAAACATGATCCGGGCAACGGATCATGATGACATTCTTTGAGTACCTTTAACACTAATCAAAGGCAGGTGAAAATAATCAGCACCCATGGCAACGAAAACACACACCCAGGGGTGCTTAAAAACAGAACTAAGGGAGTCAAACTAAAATAAAACATGGGGCAACGGATCACGACGACATCCTTTGAGTACCTTTAACAATAATCAGAGGCAGGTGAAAATAATCAGCACCCATGGCAACGAAAACACAAACCCAGGGGTGCTGAAAACAGAACCAAGGGAGTCAAACTAAAATAAAACATGATCCGGGCAACGGATCATGACGACATCCTTTGAGTACCTTTAACACTAATCAGAGGCGGGTGAAAATAATCAGCACCCATGGCAACGAAAACACAAACCCAGGGGTGCTGAAAAACAGAACTAAGGGAGTCAAACTAAAATAAAAACATGATCTGTTGCGTCCTTTGAGTACCTTTAACACTAATCAGAGGCGGGTGAAAATAATCAGCACCCATGGCAACGAAAACACAAACCCAGGGGTGCTGAAAACAGAACTAAGGGAGTCAAACTAAAATAAAAACATGATCCGGGCAAGGGATCACGACGACATCCTTTGAGTACCTTTAACACTAATCAGAGGTAGCTGGAAAATAATCAGCACCAATGGCAACAAAAACACAAACCCAGGGGTGCTGAAAACAGAACTAAGGGAGTCAAACTAAGACAAACATGATCTGGGCAACGGATCATGACGACATCCGTTGAGTACCTTTAACAATAATCAGAGGCGGGTGAAAATAATCAGCACCCATGGCAACGAAAACACAAAGCCGGGAGTGCTGAAAACAGAAATAAGGGAGTCAAACTAAAATAAAAACATCATCCGTTGCCTCCTTTGAGTACCTTTAACACTAATCAGAGGTGGGTGAAAATAATCAGCACCCATGGCAACGAAAACACAAAGCCAGGGGTGCTGAAAAACAGAACTAAGGGAGTCAAACTAAAATAAAACATGATCTGGGCAATGTATCATGATGACATCCTTTGAGTACCTCTAACAATAATCAGAGGCAGGTGAAAATAATCAGCACCCATGGCAACGAAAACACAAACCCAGGGGTGCTGAAAATAGAACTAAGGGAGTCAAACTAAAATAAAAACATGATCCGTTGCCTCCTTTGAGTACCTTTAACACTAATCAGAGGTGGGTGAACATAATCAGCACCCATGGCAACAAAAACACAAACCCACGGGTGCTGAAAACAGAACTAAAGGAGTCAAACTAAGATAAAACATGATCCGGGCAACGGATCAGGACGACATCCTTTGAGTACCTTTAACACTAATCACAGGTAGCTGTAAAATAATCAGCACCAATGGCAACAAAAACACAAACCATGGGGTGCTGAAAAACAGAACTAAGGGAGTCAAACTAAAATAAAAACATGATCCGGGCAACGGATCATGATGACATCCTTTGAGTACCTTTAACACTAATCAGAGGCAGGTGAAAATAATCAGCACCCATGGCAACGAAAACACAAACCCACGGGTGCTGAAAACAGAACTAAGGGAGTCAAACTAAGACAAACATGATCCGGGCAACGGATCATGACGACATCCGTTGAGTACCTTTAACACTAATCAGAGGCGGGTGAAAATAATCAGCACCCATGGCAACAAAAACACAAAGCCGGGAGTGCTGAAAAACAGAAATAAGGGAGTCAAACTAAAATAAAAACATGATCCGTTGCCTCCTTTGAGTACCTTTAACACTAATCAGAGGTGGGTGAAAATAATCAGCACCCATGGCAACGAAAACACAAAGCCAGGGGTGCTGAAAAACAGAACTAAGGGAGTCAAACTAAAATAAAACATGATCTGGGCAATGGATCATGATGACATCCTTTGAGTACCTCTAACAATAATCAGAGGCAGGTGAAAATAATCAGCACCCATGGCAACGAAAACACAAACCCAGGGGTGCTGAAAACAGAACCAAGGGAGTCAAACTAAAATAAAAACATGATCCGGGCAACGGATCATGACGACATCCTTTGAGTACATTTAACACTAATCAGAGGTAGCTGAAAAATAATCAGCACCCATGGCAACGAAAACACAAACCCAGGGGTGCTGAAAAACAGAACCAAGGGAGTCAAACTAAATAAAAACATGATCCGTTGCCTCCTTTGAGGACCTTT
>NC_084731.1:8576441-8621441 GCF_033978785.1 Entelurus aequoreus
GAATACACTTTTTAAGAAAACATATTGTGAAAATGAAGATAATATAACTAAAATAAAATCGGAATTTGATAAGAATGACATATTTCAATTAAACTTTGAATGCATTTTAGAATAAAGTTTTAAAGTAAAAATATGATTTAAAAAAATAAAGATAATATAACTACAATAAAATAGGAATTTGATAAGAATAAAGATGTAATATTTCAATAAAATATTATTTTTGAATTTAACAAACTTTAAATTGATTAAAGAAAAAACTTTTTAAGGAAATATATTGTGAAAATGAAGATAATATAACTAAAATAAAATAGGAATTTGATAAGAATGACATATTTCAATTAAATGCATTTTAGAATAAAGTTTTAAAGTAAAAATATGATTTTTAAAAAAAATAAATATAATATAACTACAATAAAATAGGAATTTGATAAGAATAAAGATGTAATATTTCAATAAAATATTATTTTTGAATTTAACAAATTTTAAATTGATTAAAGAAAAAACTTTTTAAGGAAATATATTGTGAAAATGAAGATAATATAACTAAAATAAAATAGGAATTTGATAAGAATGACATATTTCAATTAAATGCATTTTAGAATAAAGTTTTAAAGTAAAAATATGATTAAAAAATATATATAATATAACTACAATAAAATAGGAATTTGATAAGAATAAAGATGTAATATTTCAGTAAAATATTATTTTTGAATTCAACAAACTTTGAATTGATTAAAGAATAAACTTTTTAAGGAAATATATTGTGAAAATGAAGATAATATAACTAAAATAAAACAGGAATTTGATCAAATTAAAGACGTGATATTTCAATAAAATATTATTTTTGAATTTAACAAACTTTGAATGTATTATAGAATAAAGTTATTATAAAAATAAAGATAATATAACAAAACTAAAACAGGAATTTGATAATAATAATAATAATAAAGACGTAGTATTTCAATAAAACATGATTTGTATTTGAACAAACTTTGAATGATTATCAACTTTTAGAGTAAAAATATTATGAAAATAACGATAATATAACTAAAATAAAATAGGAATTTGATAATAGTAAAGACGTAATATTTTACTAAAAGATTATTTTTGAATTCAACAAACTTTGAATGCATTATAGAATAAACTTTTAAAGTAAAACCATTGTAAAAATAAAGTTAATATAACTACAATAAAATAGGAATTTGATAATAATAAAGATGTAATATTTCAATAAAAAATATTTTTAACAATAAACTTTGAATGCAACATAGAACCTTTATAATTAAATAACATTATTTTATGTTATTCTTTCATCTTTTAAATTTCCTTAATTTACAAAACACCAAAAAATATATGTATAAAAATTTAAAAAATAAAAAAAATAAAAAATGAAAGGATTCCGCCTAATGTACGGAATAATTCTGGTTTTGCTTACCGACCTCGAAGCAATTTCGATTTGGTACATGGTTTAATGATAAGTGTGACCAGTAGATGGCAGTCAAACATAGGAGATACGTGTAGACTGCAATATAATGGCACTATGACTCAAGTAAACAACACCAACATTTTATATGTTCCATTGAAAATATAGAACATTACACACGGCGCTCAAAAATCTATCAAAATGTTTTAGTGCGACTTTGGTAAGCTATGAAGCCACACCACTTGATGGATTTTCGGCGCATTAAACATAGGAGTATTATTATGGTGGGTGTATGAAGTAAGACATATTATCAATCAATCAATCAATCAATCAATGTTTTCTTATATAGCTCTAAATCAGGAGTGTCACAAAGGGCTGCACAAGCCACAACGACATCCTCGGTTCAAATACCACATCAAGGCAAGGAAAAACTCAACCCAATGGGACAATGAGTAACCTTGGAGAGGACCGCAGATGTGGAGACCCCCCCGCCCCCCTAGGGCAACCGGTGCAATGGACGTCAAGTGGATCTAGCATAATATTGTGAGAGTCCAGTCCATAGTGGATCTAGCATAATATTGTGAGAGTCCAGTCCATAGTGGATCTAACATAATATTGTGAGAGTCCAGTCCATAGTGGATCTAACATAATAGTGTGAAAGTCCAGTCCATAGTGGATCTAACATAATAGTGTGAGAGTCCAGTCCATAGTGGATCTAACATAATAGTGTGAGAGTCCAGTCCATAGTGGATCTAACATAATAGTGTGAAAGTCCAGTCCATAGTGGATCTAACATAATAGCGTGAGAGTCCAGTCCATAGTGGATCTAACATAATAGTGAGAGTCCAGTCCATAGTGGATCTAACATAATAGTGAGAGTCCAGTCCATAGTGGATCTAACATAATATTGTGAGAGTCCAGTCCATAGTGGATCCAACATAATAGTGAGAGTCCAGTCCATAGTGGATCTAACATAATAGTGAGATAGTCCAGTCCATAGTGGATCTAACATAATAGTGTGAGAGTACAGTCCATAGTGGATCTAACATAATAGTGTGAGAGTCCAGTCCATAGTGGATCTAACATAATAGTGAGATAGTCCAGTCCATAGTGGATCTAACATAATAGTGTGAGAGTCCAGTCCATAGTGGATCTAACATAATAGTGTGAGAGTCCAGTCCATAGTGGATCTAGCATAATATTGTGAGAGTCCAGTCCATAGTGGATCTAACATAATAGTGTGAGAGTCCAGTCCATAGTGGATCTAGCATAATATTGTGAGAGTCCAGTCCATAGTGGATCTTACATAATATTGTGAGAGTCCAGTCCATAGTGGATCAAACATATTAGTGAGAGTCCAGTCCATAGTGGATCTAACATAATAGTGTGAGAGTCCAGTCCATAGTGGATCTAACATAATATTGTGAGAGTCCAGTCCATAGTGGATCTAACATAATAGTGTGAGAGTCCAGTCCATAGTGGATGTAACATAATATTGTGAGAGTCCAGTCCATAGTGGATCTAACATAATATTGTGAGAGTCCAGTCCATAGTGGATCCAACATAATAGAAATAAACTGGCATTTTGTTTGACAATATTATGCAAAAGCAATTTTTCTTACCTTCTGGTACCTGCTGATCTGTATTTGGGATCTGCATAAATCCTGAAAAAATTGTGCGCATCCGCCTTTGTAGTCCGTGCCAACACCGTAGTCGATAAGCTTCTTCTTTATCTCCATCTACTTGTTATGGGACATTCATCCTCCGCTGTTGCCATTTCTAATATAAAGTAGTGTAAAGTTCTTACTTATATCTGTCAGTAAACTCGCCATGAAAGCGCTAAAACATACCGGTGTAGTGAGTTTACATTATTCACCCAAGGAGTTTTAGTTATGAGAGTTCCGGTCGGACGTTTTTTCACGGGACACATTTCCGTAGGAGATGCTGCTCCGTTATTGATTGAAGTAAAGTCTGAATGTCATTAAAACAGATAGCTAGCGCCATCTTTTGACACTTCTTCCACTCCCGTCCTTGCACGCTACACCGCTACAACAAAGATGAAGGGGTGAAGACGCCGCCGAAGGTGAGCCACGTAAATAAGACCGCCCACAAAAGGGCGCATCCTGAAGAGACTGTCAGAAAGCGACTTGAAGATGATCTGTAAAACATCATCTATGCAACATTTTGACCAAAGAACCACCATTACATGTTATGTAGACCACAAGGAAGTCTTTTACATTTAGAAAAAAATCCTAATAATATGACTCCTTATAAATCTTCTAAAGGCTTAGTGGCCACATGCGTAGCTCGTATTTCCAAAATTGTGTACACTACTAAATGTGGGTCTTATGTGCTTATGTGGACATTTATACTGCCATCTGGTGGTGTCAGAAGAGTATAACATACAATGGAATTTGGAAAAAAAAGTGTAAAAATAAGAATTAGCATGTCACTAAACATGAAGTACACGTTTGTGTACTTATGGACTAAGTACATCATATCAAAAGATGATTCTTAGTTTTTATTCTAATTAGGGTCCAATAAGCCCAAATAGCTAAGAGAAATAAAAAAAAACATCTAAACAAACAGCTTGGGCCTTAAGAGGTTTTAATGCTCCTTATAATCCGGTGCGCCTTATATATGAAAAAATATCGAAAATAGACCATTCATCGGCAGTCCGTCTTATAATCCGGTGCGCCCTATGGTCCGTAAAATACAGTATATGTTTCTACCAACACACGTTGACAAACTAGAGGCTTTAAGATAGAGTAGACAGTAGAGCCAAACTATTTGCAGAGTTTACGTTTCAAAGCCTGGATGATGCTGCATCAAGGCGGCGCTACTCTCAATAATAGAAGTACGAGCTTGCACCTACAAAACCCAAAACCAGTGAAGTTGGCACACAAGATAGTTTTTTAAATGTAGGAAAAAAATCATAATATGACCCCTTTAAGTCCGCTTTTGCTGACATAACATTTGCGAGCCATTCCGGGAAGAAGAAAAAAAATGATATCGACATGTGTTGCACTATTGTCCACTTCATCATTATCGCTACGCAGTACAATAACTTCTTTCTAGTCACATCAATAAAACATGCACTCAGTGACTTCCTGTCCAGTGAAAATTGTTGCGGCAGACCAGTTCTTCCCCCAAGGGAATCTAAGTTACTGGTCAATCCCAAATTCTTTCGATGACATATATGCTGAGTAAGAAGGACCATCAAGACAGAACTGGAATATTTTCAAATTTATACCAAAGCTTTAGGAGATCAGCTTAACCAATACATTCATATCGGCTGCTCTAGTTGATCTGGCATTCCAAGGGAAAAACCAACTTCTTTTCAATAAAGAAAACCCCCATCTCCTCTTCGCACCACTGATAAGAAACCAGTAGGGGGAGGTCTTCACATTGCAACGTAAGACACAAAACAGACCTCTGAACACAAGAGAAACTAGTAAAATATAAAAAGGAAAAGTAGTAGCTACTCTAAACATGGCTATGTAAAAAGAAAGAACTCTTAAACGTATATGCATCTTCCACAAAATCAAGTTACAAAAGAAGCAAAGTGGCACAGCAAAGATTTGCGATTTTATGGAAAGCTTTACCGTCATTGCAGTCAAGACATACGACAAAAGTACCACAGCATCTCTGTTACATGCGTAACATATCGAATCATAATAAACACGAAGACAAACTGTCATAATCTGTCGGTGGTGAAGCCCAAGATGCAGAGATGGCAAAACATGACTTTAATGTCAAAAGGAAATGCAGGGAAAACAGCGACCAGGATACCAGGAGGCCAATCATCGAGCCCTGACTGGAGGGCGAGGCAGGCATAAATAGCAGCCAGCTGATTGACAACAGGTGTGGCCAGGCTGCCAATCAGCAGCAGGTGAGGGGAAACAGCGCTCAGGGAGCCAAGCAGGAAATGGAAGCAAAATAAGAGCGTTGACAGGAAATAGACACCAACCCAGGATACGCAACCCGACGTGACTGTGACAGGTTGTCAGAAAAATAAATTGCATCAGCCCACTGCAAAAACTGAAATCCAAGTAAGATGAAATATCTCAAATAAGGGTGATATTTGCTTGTTTTCTGTCTGATAAGATAATTCTTATCACTAAGCAGATTTTATGTTAGAGTGTTTTACTTGTTTTAAGTGTTTTGGTCCTAAATGATCTCAGTAAAATATTACAGCTTGTTGCTGAGATTTGATGAGCTATATTGAGTAAAACATGCTTGAAACTAGAATATCAACTGTTGCAAAGCTGTGTCATCAACACTCACAAGTATAAAACTACTTTTTTAAAGTCATCATTTCTTATTTCAAGCATGAAATGAAAAAATCATGACTTTGACACAATTGTGTCTCGTAATTAAAACAGATGGCAACCAAATGGACTTTGCTGTTTTATTTTCAATGAAACAACAGAAAATACGTACTCATATAGTAGTACACACTGCAAAAAGTCGGTGGTCAAAAACAAGAAAAAAAAATACAAAAATGAGGGGTATTTTATTTGAACTAAGCAAAATTATCTGCCAGTAGAACAAGAAAATTTGGCTTGTCAAGACTTTCCAAAACGAGTAAAATTAGCTAACCTCAACGAACCCAAAAATACCTTAAAATAAGTATATTCTCACTAATAACAAGTGCACTTTTCTTGGTAGAAAAAAAAAGAGACCTTTTTGCTCAATATGTTGAGAAATATTCTTAAATTAAGTAAATGCTAGTGCCATTATCTTGACATAATGATATGCGCTCGGCATTACATTTCTTGAAACCAGCAAACTTATACTAAAAACTAATTTATTGTTCTTAATGGAAAGGCAACAAGGCAAGCGCTTGTTACTCTCGGGGTCTCCTAGCCGCTCAGGCAAATCATATGGTCTAAAAATGCATTTTTCCATGGATAACATGACATCATCATGCCAAGTGCGTGCTCTTTCAGTCAATTAGTGCGCATATATACAGCCCGGCCCCCGGCCAAATTTTTTTTTATTGTAATTTTGAAGAATTCATCTGAATGTGCATGAACTATTTCTCTTCAAAATTGTTAGAAATGTTAAATGTTTCAATATTAACTGTCAGTTTACTGTACTGTGCCAACTGTACTACTATATGAGTACGTGTTTTCTATTGTTTCATGGAAAATAAAACAGCAAAGTCCATTTGGCTGTCATCTGTTTTAATTATGAGACACAATTGTGTCAAAGTCATGATTTTTCTTTTTCATGCTTGAAATAAGAAATGATGACTTTAAAAAAGTAGTTTTATACTTGTGAGTGTTGATGACACAGCTTTGCAACACTTGATATTCTAGTTTCAAGCATGTTTTACTCAATATAGGTCATCAAATCTCAGCAACAAGCTGTAATATCTTACTGAGATCATTTAGGAGCAAAACACTTAAAACAAGTAAAACACTCTAACATAAAATCTGCTTAGTGAGAAGAATTATCTTATCAGACAGAAAATAAGCAAATATCACCCTTATTTGAGATATTTCATCTTACTTAGATTTCAGTTTTTGTAGTGCACTTGTTATTAGTGAGTATATACTTATTTTAAGGTATTTTTGGGTTCATTGAAGTTAGCTAATTTTACTTGTTTTGGAAAGTCTTGACAAGCCAAATTTTCTTGTTCTATTGGCAGATAATTTAGCTTAGTTAAAAAAAAATACCCCTAATTTTTGTATTGTTTTTTTTCTTGTTTTCGAACACTGACTTTTTGCAGTGTACCATGAATGTGAACACATAAAAAGTCTTCTTAAAAGTGGTAAATCACTTTTTTTTCCCCTCATCAACTCGTGAGGAGTTCGCTGCTGCCATCTAATCACGGACGTGTTCCCACCTGGGATGCCAGGTGGAAAATAATTAACCCGCTGTCAGGATGGAAACCCACAAGGCGCCGAGCGAAGAGCACTGGAGTTTAGTTGAGAGCAGTCGTGTGGATGTGAGGGGGAGAAAAAAAAGCTTCGAAGCTCTTTAGGTGACCTTAAAGTCAGAAACTGATTAGAGAAACATTTGCAAACCACAAGGGAGCCATGTTTGAATTCTCTCCCACAGAAGCTTGCTTTATTCATCACCTGAATGCAGCACAGTATTTGCAGTTTGTACCAGCTCTAACCCATTACAAACAAGCTTTAACAAACAAGCTCTAACCCATTACAAACAAGCTTTAACAAACAAGCTCTAACCCATTACAAACAAGCTTTAACAAACAAGCTCTAACCCATTACAAACAAGCTTTAACAAACAAGCTCTAACCCATTACAAACAAGATTTAACAAACAAGCTCTAACCCATTACAAACAAGCTTTAACAAACAAGCTCTAACCCATTACAAACAAGCTTTTCTACATGTACAGTACTTTGACTGTAAAAGTCACCTCACTGTTGCGTTTATACACGCTTGTATATGTACCGTGTTTTCTGGACCATAGGGCTCACTGGGTTATAAGGCGCACTGCCGATGAGCGGGTCTATTCAGGTCTTCTTTCGTACAAAAGGCGCAACGGATTAAGACCAGTTGATCTGCCGTTTCTTTTCTGCTCTGCCCCCCTCTCCTTCGGTGACCACAGATGAGGCGCTAGCTGTCCAAAGTCGGGACCCGGGGTGGACCACTCATCTGTGCATCAGTTGGGGACGTCTCTGCGCTGCTGACCTGTCTCCACTCAAGATTATTCCTGCTGGTCCCAGTATGGACTGGACTCTAATTAATATGTTAGATCCACTATGGACTGGACTCTAATTAATATGTTGGATCCACTATGGACTGGACTCTCACTATTATGTTAGATCCACTATGGACTGGACTCTAATTAATATGTTGGATCCACTATGGACTGGACTCTCACTATTATGTTAGATCCACTATGGACTGGACTCTCACACTATTATGTTAGATCCACTATGGACTGGACTCTCACACTATTATGTTAGATCCACTATGGACTGGACTCTCACACTATTATGTTAGATCCACTATGGACTGGACTATCTCACTATTATGTTAGATCCACTATGGACTGGACTCTCACTATTATGTTAGATCCACTATGGACTGGACTCTCACTATTATGTTAGATCCACTATGGACTGGACTCTCACTATTATGTTAGATCCACTATGGACTGGACTCTCACTATTATGTTAGATCCACTATGGACTGGACTCTCACTATTATGTTAGATCAACTATGGACTGGACTCTCACTATTATGTTAGATCCACTATGGACTGGACTCTCTCACTATTATGTTAGATCCACTATGGACTGGACTCTCACACAATTATGTTAGATCCACTATGGACTGGACTCTCACACTATTATGTTAGATCCACTATGGACTGGACTCTCACACTATTATGTTAGATCCACTATGGACTGGACTCTCACACTATTATGTTAGATCCACTATGGACTGGACTCTCACACTATTATGTTAGATCCACTATGGACTGGACTCTCACAATATTATGTTAGATCCACTATGGACTGGACTCTCACTATTATTTTAGATCCACTATGGACTGGACTCTCACTATTATGTTAGATCCACTATGGACTGGACTCTCACTATTATGTTAGATCCACTATGGACTGGACTCTCACACTATTATGTTAGATCCACTATGGACTGGACTCTCACACTATTATGTTAGATCCACTATGGACTGGACTCTCACTATTATGTTAGATCCACTATGGACTGGACTCTCACACTATTATGTTAGATCCACTATGGACTGGACTCTCACACTATTATGTTAGATCCACTATGGACTGGACTCTCACACTATTATGTTAGATCCACTATGGACTGGACTCTCACTATTATGTTAGATCCACTATGGACTGGACTCTCACAATATTATGTTAGATCCACTATGGACTGGACTCTCACAATATTATGTTAGATCCACTATGGACTGGACTCTCACACTATTATGTTAGATCCACTATGGACTGGACTCTCACAATATTATGTTAGATCCACTATGGACTGGACTCTCACACTATTATGTTAGATCCACTATGGACTGGACTCTCACTATTATGCTAGATCCACTATGAACTGGACTCTCACAATATTATGTTAGATCCACTATGGACTGGACTCTCACTATTATGTTAGATCCACTATGGACTGGACTCTCACACTATTATGTTAGATCCACTATGGACTGGACTCTCACACTATTATGTTAGATCCACTATGGACTGGACTCTCACACTATTATGTTAGATCCACTATGGACTGGACCCTCACAATATTATGTTAGATCCACTATGGACTGGACCCTCACAATATTATGTTAGATCCACTATGGACTTGCTCCACAGTAAGTCTTTGCTGTCGTCCAGCATTCTGTTTTTGTTGACTTTGTAGCCAGATCAGTTTTAGTTTCGTTCTGCATAGCCTTCCCTAAGCTTCAATGTCTTTTCTTAGGGGCACTCACCTTTTGTTTATTTTTGGTTTAAGCATTAGACACCTTTTTACCTGCACACTGCCTCCCGCTGTTTCCGACATCTACAAAGCAATTAGCTACCTGCTGCCACCTACTGGTATGGAAGAGTATTACACGGTTACTCTGCCGAGCTCTAGACAGCACCGACACTCAACAACAACACATCATTTGCAGACTATAATTACTTGTTTGCAAATAATATTTTTCACCCAAATAGGTAATAAACATGTAATGGTGGTTCTTTGGTCAAAATGTTGCATAGATGATGTTTTACACATCATCTTCAAGTCACTTTCTGACAGTCGCTTCAGGATGCGCCGTTTTGTGGGCGGTCTTATTTACGTGCCTCCACTTGGACAGCGTCTTCTCCCCTTCATCTTTGTTGTAGCGTGCAAGGGCGGGAGTGGAAGAAGTGTCAAAAGATGGAGCTAACTGTTTTAATGACATTCACACTTTACTTCAATCAATAACGGAGCAGCATCTCCTACGGAAATGTGTCCCGTGAAAAACCGTCCGACCGGAACTCTCTAATAACCGAAGTTCCTTGGGTGAATAATGTCAACTCACTACACCAGTATGTTTTAGGGCTTTCATGGCGAGTTTACTGACAGATATAAGTAAGAACTTTACACTACTTTATATTAGAAATGGCAACAGTGGAGGATGAATGTCACATAACAAGAAGATAGAGAAAAAGAAGAAGCTTATCGACTACCCTCTCTTTGTTTATAATGCACATTTTCTGCTGGATCTACTCTCTACTTACTCTAAGAAAAAAAACTAGCCGGCGGCAGCAAATTTTTAAAATTGGTCGCCAAACCAAGGCCCGCGGTCCGAACGCGGTCCGAACGCGGTCCGAACGCGGTCCGAACGCGGTCCGAACGCGGTCCGAACGCGGTCCGAACGCGGGCCGAACGCGGCACGTTGGTGTCCAAAATCCGGCCCCCGGATTTATTTTTGATTTTTTTTTTTTTTTTTTTTTTTTGGACATGTTGGGCACCCCTGGACTTGGGTGGGCGGCTGCAGGACTTGTGGGACTCGAACCTGGGTGTGATTTTTGAACATTTTGGGGACTTTTGCCTACTTTCCCAACTTTTCTTCCCCACTCAAAGTGTGACTTTGCTGGGGGCGTTTTGGACATGTTGGGCATCCCGGGACTCGGGTGGGCGGCTGCGGGACTTGTGGGACTCGAACCTGGGTGTCACGCCACGGACTACAAAGGCGGATTTTTCAGGACTTATGCAGATCACAAATACAGAGCAGCAGGTGCCAGAAGGTAAGAAAAGTTTCTTTTGCATAATATTGCCAGACAAAACACCAGATAATATGTCTGCTAATAGGTGCTTGAATCAATAACAGAGCAGCATCTCCTCATCCGTGGCTCACTAGTGCAACAACAACACCGGAAATAACTAAATATCAAATAACTAAAGTTCCTTGGGTAAATAATGTAAACTCACTACACCGGTATGTTTTAGCGCTTTCATGGCGAGTTTACTGACAGATATAAGTAAGAACTTTACGCTACTTTATATTAGAAATAGCAACAGTGGAGGATGAATGTCACATAACAAGAAGATAGAGAAAAAGAAGAAGCTTATTGACTACCCTCTCTTTGTTTATAATGCACATTTTCTGCTGGATCTACTCTGTACTTACTCTAAGGAAAAAAACTAGCCGGCGGCGGCAAATTTTTAAAATTGGTCGCCAAACCAAGGCCCGCGGTCCGAACGCGGTCCGAACGCGGTCCGAACGCGGTCCGAACGCGGGCCGAACGCGGCACGTTGGTGTCCAAAATCCGGCCCCCGGATTTATTTTTGATTTTTTTGATTTTTATTATTTTTTTGGACATGTTGGGCACCCCTGGACTTGGGTGGGCGGCTGCAGGACTTGTGGGACTCGAACCTGGGTGTGATTTTTGAACATTTTGGGGACTTTTGCCTACTTTCCCAACTTTTCTTCCCCACTCAAAGTGTGACTTTGCTAGGGGCGTTTTGGACATGTTGGGCATCCCGGGACTCGGGTGGGCGGCTGCGGGACTTGTGGGACTCGAACCTGGGTGTCACGCCACGGACTACAAAGGCGGATTTTTCAGGACTTATGCAGATCCCAAATACAGAGCAGCAGGTGCCAGAAGGTAAGAAAAGTTTCTTTTGCATAATATTGCCAAACAAAACACCAGATAATATGTCTGCTAATAGGTGCTTGAATCAATAACGGAGCAGCATCTCCTCATCCGTGGCTCACTAGTGCAACAACAACACCGGAAACAACTAAATATCAAATAACTAAAGTTCTTTGGGTAAATAATGTAAGCTCACTACACCAGTATGTTTTAGCGCTTTCATGGCGAGTTTACTGACAGATATAAGTAAGAACTTTACACTACTTTATATTAGAAATAGCAACAGTGGAGGATGAATGTCACATAACAAGAAGATAGAGAAAAAGAAGAAGCTTATCGACTACCCTCTCTTTGTTTATAATGCACATTTTCTGCTGGATCTACTCTCTACTTACTCTAAGGAAAAAAAATAGCCGGCGGCGGCAAATTTTTAAAATTGGTCGCCAAACCAAGGCCCGCGGTCCGAACGCGGTCCGAACGCGGTCCGAACGTGGTCCGAACGCGGTCCGAACGCGGGCCGAAGGCGGCACGTTGGTGTCCAAAATCCGGCCCCCGGATTTATTTTTGATTTTTTTGATTTTTATTATTTTTTTGGACATGTTGGGCACCCCTGGACTTGGGTGGGCGGCTGCAGGACTTGTGGGACTCGAACCTGGGTGTGATTTTTGAACATTTTGGGGACTTTTGCCTACTTTCCCAACTTTTCTTCCCCACTCAAAGTGTGACTTTGCTGGGGGCGTTTTGGACATGTTGGGCATCCCGGGACTCGGGTGGGCGGCTGCGGGACTTGTGGGACTCGAACCTGGGTGTCACGCCACGGACTACAAAGGCGGATTTTTCAGGACTTATGCAGATCCCAAATACAGAGCAGCAGGTGCCAGAAGGTAAGAAAAGTTTCTTTTGCATAATATTGCCAAACAAAACACCAGATAATATGTCTGCTAATAGGTGCTTGAATCAATAACGGAGCAGCATCTCCTCATCCGTGGCTCACTAGTGCAACATCAAGGCCGGAAATAACTAAATATCAAATAACTAAAGTTCCTTGGGTAAATAATGTAAACTCACTACACCAGTATGTTTTAGGGCTTTCATGGCGAGTTTACTGACAGATATAAGTAAGAACTTTACACTACTTTATATTAGAAATGGCAACAGTGAAGGATGAATGTCCCATAACAAGAAGATAGAGAAAAAGAAGAAGCTTATCGACTACGGTGTAGGCACGGACTACAAAGGCGGATTTTTCAGGATTCATGCAGATCCCAAATACAGATCAGCAGGTACCAGAAGGTAAGAAAAGTTGCTTTTGCATAATATTGCCGGACAAAACACCAGATAATATGTCTGCTAATTGGTGCTTAAATCAATAACGGAGCAGCATCTCCTCATCCGTGGCTCACTAGTGCAACATCAAGGCCGGAAATAACTAAATATCAAATAACTAAAGTTCTGTGGGTGAATGATGTAAACTCACTACACCGGTATGTTTTAGCACTTCCATAGCGAGATATAAGTTAGAACTTTACACTACTTTATATTAGAAATTGCAACAGTGAAGGATGAATGTCACATAACAAGAAGATAGAGAAAAAGAAGAAGCTTATCGACTACAACAGGGGTCACCAACCTTTTTGAAACCAAGAGCTACTTCTTGGGTACTGATTAATGTGAAGGGCTACCAGTTTGATAAACACTTAAATAAATTGCCAGAAATAGCCAATTTGCTCAATTTACCTTTAACTCTATGTTATTATTAATAATTAATGATATTTACACTTAATTGAACGGTTTAAAAGAGGAGAAAACACGAAAAAAATTACAATTACATTTTGAAACATAGTTTATCTTCAATTTCGACTCTTTAAAATTCAAAATTCAACCAAAAAAAGAAGAGAAAAACTAGCTAATTCGAATCTTTTTTTAAAAAATTAAAAAATAATTTATGGAACATCATTAGTAATTTTTACTGATTAAGATTAATTTTAGAATTTTGATGACATGCTTTAAATAGGTTAAAATCCATTCTGCACTTTGTTAGAATATATAACAAATTGGACCAAGCTATATTTCTAACAAAGACAAATCATTATTTCTTCTAGATTTTCCAGAACAAAAATTTTTAAAGAAATTCAAAAGACTTTGAAATAACATTTAAATTTGATTCTACAGATTTTCTACATTTGCCAGAATAATTTTTTTGAATTTTAATCATAATAAGTTTGAAGAAATATTTCACAAATATTATTCGTTGAAAAAACAGAAGCTAAAATGAAGAATTAAATTAAAATTTATTTATTATTCTTTACAATAATTAAAAAAAAATTACTTGAACATTGATTTAAATTGTCAGGAAAGAAGAGGAAGGAATTTAAAAGGTAAAAAGGTGTGTTTAAAAACCCTAAAATCATTTTAAGGTTAAAATTGTCTTTCTGAAAGTTATAAGAAGCAAAGTAAAAAAATTAATGCATTTATTTAAACAAGTGAAGACCAAGTCTTTAAAATATTTTCTTGGATTTTCAAATTCTATTTGAGTTTTGTCTTTCTTAGAATTAAAAATGTCGGGCAAAGCGAGACCAGCTTGCTAGTAAATAAATAAAGTTTAAAAAATAGAGACAGCTCACTGGTAAGTGCTGCTATTTGAGCTATTTTTAGAACAGGCCAGCGGGCTACTCATCTGGTCCTTACGGGCTACCTGGTGCCCGCGGGCACCGCGTTGGTGACCCCTGGACTACAGTATAGACGTACTGTACATACCTGAAAATTCCCAACTGCCCAGATTGGACCACATTTATACAACTTGCTGTTGGAGGAAATTCTTGGAAGCCATGCATAGAAGGAGCTTGAGGTTGAGCGTCAGCGCGCTGAGAAGATTATATGTTGGGAACACATCCCAGAAAAGGAGTCAAGAAAACTAGGACGATGTACAGAACCACTCAGATTTGACAATTTACCTTTGTTTCCCTTAGCATAAAACAAACTGGCACTTCACACTGTATTCATAGAGCCGCATTGCAAAAAAAAAAAAAAAGTTTTGCTCAACACAAAGGCCCGTTCAGTGTGTGCAAACTCAAGCGTGCACCACTTCAAATCCCATTGAAACACACTTGAGCCACCTGTAGCGTGCCCGTGCAGAGCTAGATGTTGTAAATACTCACACAAGGCAAATCCTTTTCAACTTATATTCAATTGAATAGACTGCAAAGACAACATATTCAATGTTCACACTGAGGAACTATTTTATTTTTTTTGCAAATAATCATTAACTTAGAATTTAATGGCAGCAACACATTGCAAAAAAGTTGTCACAGGGGCATGTTCACCACTGTGTTACATGGCCTTTCCTTTTAACAACACTCAGTAAACGTTTGGGAACTGAGGAGACACATTTTTGAAGTGGAATTCTTTCCCATTCTTGCTTGATGTACAGCTTAAGTTGTTCAACAGTCCGGGGGTCTCCCAGGTGCTATTTTAGGCTTCATATGGGAGACAGGTCTGGACTACAGGCAGGCCAGTCTAGTACCCGCACTCTTATACTATGAAGCCATGCTGATGCAACACGTGGCTTGGCATTGTCTTGCTGAAATAAGCAGGGGCGTCCATGATAACATTGCTTGGATGGCAACATATGTTGCTCTAAAACCTGTATGTACCTTTCCGCATTAATGGCGCCTTCACAGATGAGTAAGTTACCCATGTCTTGGGCACTAATACACCCCCATACCATCACACATGCTGGCTTTTCAACTTCGCGCCTAGAACAATCCGGATGGTTCTTTTCCTTTTTGGTCCGGAGTTCACGACGTCCACAGTTTCCAAAAACAATTTGAAATGTGGACTTGTCAGACCACAGAACACTTTTCCACTTTGCATCAGTCCATCTTAGATGAGCTCAGGCCCAGCGAAGCCGGCGGCGTTTCTGGGTGTTGTTGATAAATGGCTTTCGCCTTGCATAGTAGAGTTTTAACTTTGCACTTACAGATGTAGCGACAAACTTTTGTTACTGACAGTGGTTTTCTGAAATGTTCCTGAGCCCATGTGGTGATATCCTTTACAGACTGATGTCGCTTTTTGATGCAGTACCGCCTGAGGGATCCAAGGTCCGTAATATCATCGCTTACGTGCAGTGATTTCTCCAGATTCTCTGAAACTTTTGATAATATTACGGACCGTAGATGGTGAAATCCCTAAATTCCTTGCAATAGCTGGTTGAGAAATATTGTTCTTAAACTGTTCGACAACTAACTCCCCCCAAGTAATTCTGTTTGGGACTTGCTTTTTTCTCCTCCTCTTACCCCCGTGTTTACCATGCTTCCTCCCTTTTCTACGGGGTGCCGCCCGTGTGGCGACTCGATCTGTGTTTCCGTTCTATCCACCTTGTAACTGTATGTCTGTTCTTGGATGGGTTTTGTTGCGTCAGGCCAGTCTTCCTCTCAGGGAATAAAAGTCACTGGACAATCATAAATTCTTTCGGATGACATATATGTTGAGTAAGACGGACCATCAAGACAGAATAGGAATATTATCAAGTTTTACTGAAGCTTTAGGAGACCAGCCCTACAGTGCGTTAATAGCAACATCTAGAAGAGGTCTGAAAATCAAATGGGAAGAGACAGCTTATTTAGTACGAAAACAACTCCCTCCTGCCCAGAAAGGAATACAGCCTCATTGTTCTAATACAGATAAGGTAAAAAAAGGAGTACATCATACTCCCAATACACATTCCAACATCTGCAAGGTAAAGCACAAGAGTTTACTTGTGGACATTTAAGCACAAAGTGTACACATGGGAAACTACTCAGTGGCCTAGTGGTTGGAGTGCCCGCCCTGAAATCGGTAGGTTCAATCAATCAATGTTCATTTATATAGCCCTAAATCACAAGTGTCTCAAAGGGCTGCACAAGCCACAACGACATCCTCGGTTCAGATCCCAAATCAGGGCAAGGAAAAACTCAACCCAGTGGGATGACAATGAGAAACCTTGGAGAGGACCGCAGATGTGGATGACCCCCCCGCCCCCTCTAGGGCAACCGGTGCAATGGACATCGAGTGGATCTAGCATAATAATGTGAAAGTTCAGTCCATAGTGGATCTAACATAATAGTTAGAGTCCAGTCCATAGTGGGGCCAGCAGGGGACCATCCCGAGCGGAGACAGGTCCCCAACCGATGCACAGGCGAGCGGTCCACCCCGGATCCCGACTCTGTTGTGAGTCATACCAAAGACTATAAAAATGGGAGCCATTACCTCCCTGCTTGGCACTCAGCATCAAGGGTTGGAATTGGGGGTTAAATAACCAAAAATGATTCCCGGGCGCGGCCACCGCTGCTGCCCACTGCTCCCCTCACCTCCCAGGTGGGTGAACAAGGGGGTTGGGTCAAATGCAGAGGACAAATTTCACCACACCTAGTGTGTGTGTGAGACAATCATTGGTACTTTAACTTTAACTTCACTTAATTAGCTCTTAAAAATATACGCATTCTCCACAGTTTGTATTCAAAATGTAATATCCTTCTACTTTTTAAGCGCAATGACGTTAAAGTTCAATCCATCCATTTCCACATTACATTTAAAAAAAGATTCCCATTTTATTGTCTTTTAGATTTTACTTGTACTAATAATGGTACTGTAGTTATCACTGGTACTTGTTTTTTGACATTATTTTGGTGGAGTCCTCCACATATTTTGACCCTAACCCTAACCCTCAAAAACAAAACATTGCATGTAAAATGAGATAAGGTTTTAGTTCAAGAATAAAAGAGTGACGCCTCACCTCCAGGTAGCTCAGCTCCGGCTCCATCATCTCGACTTCCAAGCACCTGGTCTGAAAGCAACAAGCTCTGCCTCTCCTCCGTTGAAACAAGCTCAAAACAAGGACAACAACAAACCCCCCCCCCCCAAAAAAAAAGGCAAGTAAAAAGCTCTCCCGCTCTCCCCACTGGCATCTAGCGAGCGATCCTCTCCCCCTCAGTAAACACACAGCACAAACCGTCCTGCTCTGCGCTGCTTTTACTACCTAAAATGGTGTCATTCATTAGTAAAATTCAGTCAACCCAGTTTCACTTGGCGCCATCAGTCCACTAGTCTAATTCTCTGTCAGGGGGGATTTGCCTGGCCAGGGCCCTTTTGAGCTGAACTTACTACGTTTCTAAGTTGAGACAGTAATCCCCTCCTCTTTATGTTTGCTATTTGCAGCCGGATACCTAAGAATACAACCGAAAACCATGCCTGTCGCGGTGAAGACTGCGACGGCAATTCGTACTCACAGCAGGAGTTCAAGGTCCACCCAATGTGCTCCGACTAATTGTCCCTATTAGAATAAAAGGTTCTGCTGCACTGAAGGGGACCGTGAACTTGAGAGGGATATCGGATCCAATTTGACAAATGAATTCTTCGCAGCAGAGGGACAGGGGAGGACAATTTGTTCCAAGTACGTTCTGGCGATTCAAACCACCAAGGTGATAATCCAATTTCACTTAGTTGGCTCAAAAAACAAACAAAATAGGTATCTTTGTTTAACCATCTTTTCTCGCTGGCACTCATCGAGGGTGGACTCTCCCCTTTCCTCTCCCTTATCTCTCCTGCTTGCTTCTTTGTCTTCCATCCATCCATCTTCTTCCGCTTACCTGAGGTCGGGTCGAAGGGCCAGCAGCCTAAGCAGGGAAGCCCAGACTTTCCTCTCCCCAGCCACTTCGTCCAGCTCTTCACGTTCCCAGGCCAGCCGGGAGACATAGTCTTCCCAACGTGTCCTGGGTCTTCCCCGTGGCCTCCTACTCGTTGGACGTGCCCTAAACACCTCCCTAGGGAGGCGTTCGGGTGGCATCCTGACCAGATGCCCGAACCACCTCATCTGGCTCCTCTCCATGTGGAGGTGCAGCGGCTTTACTTTGTGCTCCCCCCGGATGACAGAGCTTCTCACCCTATCTCTAAGGGAGAGCCCCACCACCCGGCGGAGGAAACTCATTTCGGCCGCTTGTACCTTTCGGTCATAACCCAAAGCTCATGACCATAGGTGAGGATGGGAACGTAGATTGACCGGTAAATTGAGAGCTTTGCCTTCCGGCTCAGCTCCTTCTTCACCACAACGGATCGATACAGCGTCCGCATTACTGAAGATGCCACACCGCATCTCATGATCCACTCTTCCCTCACTCGTGAACAAGACTCCGAGGTACTTGAACTCCTCCACTTGGGGCAGGGTCTCCTCCCCAACCCGGAGATGGCACTCCACCCTTTTCCGGGCGAGAACCATGGACTCGGACTTGGAGGTGCTGATTCTCAGCCCGGTCGCTTCACACTCGGCTGCGAACCGATCCAGTGAGAGCTGAAGATCTTGGCCAGATGAAGCCATCAGGACCACATCATCTGCAAAATCTAAACATTGGAACTATTTAACTGGCCTCAACGAAATTGACAAGATCTTGGGTTTGGGGGAACCTGCTTGTCGTGACGGAGCGGTTGTTGCTGGACACGCGACGGACTCTTGGGAGAAGAAGGCGTGCCGCGTGCCTGGCGACCCTTTTCAGTCGAGGACGTGAAGATATCTACCTATTCGGAATGATGACAACAGGACATCTGCTGATTGGAGTAAGCGTTGCTCTGGTTTGTCCACAAATTCGAAGTTGTTGGCAGTCTTCAAAGTACCCCAAAGCTGCCACAAATGATTGGAGGATGCGGGAAGAACTGCGGACACTCTTGTGATTTTGGATCTGTCTGCCCCGCAGGATGAATTTGAAGACCAGTCATAGACAATTTAGAGTGAAAAGCAAATTTTATTTTCACTCACATACAAAACATTCTAACGTGGATTGTTTCCCAGGCTTGGAGACTCTCCCGAAGGACAGTGCGGCGAAAACACAACAAATTCCCTTCTTGTCTCTCATGGACACACACCTGTTGTTGTTGACTTTGGACTTATCGGCTACACGACATCAAGGCCGCGGAACAGAGACACACAAAAAAATATACGCCACACACACATACCCCACCTAGAATGACGCAAATCCCATAGGGGTGATGGAAGGATGGGCAGCGCCTGAGAGCTGTGGCCCGCCACTGCGGCCTGCCACCATGGCCCCGCACTCCCTCCCCTCTGTTGCTAGATATCTTGAGATGTACGTTGTAATATGTATATGTGCTTTGCTATGGAGGTTTTTTCCCACTCCAGACTGGGCCCCCTTAGGAGCCCAGTCTAGATTGTATTTTTTTACTCATCCTTCCCCAGCGTTTTACCTTTTTCCCATCTTTTATGGGGGCGCCTTGTGGCGACCCATCAGATTTCCTGTTCTGTAACCGTGTACACTGTTTGTTTGTCTAATCTTGAATGGGTTTGTGCTGAAAACAAAGTTTCGTTGTACTTGTGCAATGACAATAAAGACCTATCCTATACGAGCCAATTGATTGGTCTTCCACTAGATCAGTGTTTTTCTCCCAAGGCACACCAGACTGTATCTCGCGGCACACGCTACGTAGCTTCGATTTATAAGTTCGTCATTTTTAATGGAAAAACATAGTTTTTACCACTGGATTATCAAAAACCATACTTAGGGGGAAACCATGTTTGTTGGCAGGTATGGCAAAGAGACGGATTAAAATTTTAACACACATTGTAGGTCGGAAAAAAACGAAAAAAACGGAAAATATATTTGTATGTTTTTTCAGAGATAAAAAAGACGGCTTTCCGACTATAGATGGAAAAATTCAGTCTAAGCCTGGGCCCCTATAGAGGGGATCCAGACTGAGGCCAAGGGGGAAATAACCTCATAGCCATAGCACACATAAGCACGTGTGTAAGAGGGAAACATCAAAGAACACAAAGGACATTAAATACATTAAAAGAGCAGAGCTGATGCAACCAGCCATTTCTACATACAGCTACAAAAGTAAAATAAACATATACACTGTGGTGGCCTTTTTCTTGCTATCCTCTAACAGAGCAACCTATATCAACATTAATTAGAGCAATGATTCTGAAACTGTGGTATACCACTAGTGGTAAGCGGGCTCCACCAAAGAATCACTTGAAAAAAACGGTTTTATTTTCCTATATTCAAACACAGTGTTACTGTTCAAACTGGGTGTAATGTTACAGTGGTCAAAAATAAAACAAAAATACCTATAATTGTTAAGTAAAACCTCTGCCTGCTTTTTAATGAATAACCAGGCAACTCTCAAATCCCTTCACTGGCTTCCTGTTCCACTCAGGATTGAATCCAAAGTCTCCCTACTAACCCACCAGTGCCTCCATGGAAATGCCCCCCTCTACCTCAAAGAACTACTCACCCCCCTAATCCTCCACACGATGCCTCCGCTCCGGACAGGCTAACCTCCTCCAACCTCCGAGGACAAAGCTACGAACTATGGGAGACCGGGCTTTCTGCTCCGCCACTCCCAGTCTGTGGAACGCTCTCCCTGACCACCTGAGGGCACCACAGACTGTGAATGCTTTTAAAAAGGGCTTAAAAACCCTTCTTTTTAAAAAAGCCTTTTTTTTTTATAGATATATACATAATAGTTTTAGCTATTTGGCTGTTCTAGTTTTTATATATATTTATTTTTTATTATCTTTTTAATACACTGTAGCACTTTGAGGTTGTTTACTCAATGTAAAGTGCTTTTTACAAATAAAATCTATTACTATTATTATTACTTAGGCCTACTACGCTACTGTATTGTAAAGTTGGTCACGATGGTGGTACTTGGTGAGCCAAGTGTTTTTTGAGGTGGTATGTAGTAAAAAAAAAAATATCACTGAATTACAGCACAATAATAAGTGAGTGCCTCACCAGCCTTACGGTTAAAAGTGTAACTGAGCGTGTTGATTGGCCAGGTTGGAAACATTGCATCGCTTGATCTTTGTTTTCCATGCTGCTTTGGAATGAGAGAAAAAAAGAACGACGGCATCAATCATGATAAGAGCTTTTCATGATCCCCACAGTCTGCTCCTGCCTGGAGACTCGCCATGGATCACAGAAGGCTCATTACTGATCATGGAAAAAAAAGCTTTTATTTGTCCTTTGATGGAAGGCGGGGGGGGGGAAGTGTGCATGCATTTACATGTGTGCATGCAGAAGAGAATCAGAAATCCAATTGACCCGTCCGCTCAACACCGCCCTCTAGTGATGTACTACTTAAATGCAGCCACTTTGCCAGTCATGAGGAGGCTCACGTTGACCTGAGAGCTGCGGATTCCAAAAATGAACACATTGTATGAGGACAAGGAGGTAGAAAAGTCAATGTTGGTGTGTTGTTGACGTTGCATTGTAACATGTTCAGAAACTGTACCTGGGCAAATTAAGGCCCGGGGGCCACATGCGGCCCCGTTAAGCTTTTCAATCTGGCCCGCCAGACATTCCCAAATAATTTTTTTAGATCTTTAAGATGGAAAGTGTAGCCGCCATTATGATGTGTAGTGATGTTTTCTAATGACCGTAAGTCTTGAACTATACAAAGTATTTCAATGGTTGGAATCTGTGCTTTTTGCATGATATACTAGTTACTATGGTAATGTATTTAGTGTCAGAATAATTGTATCTTAGTTATCACAAAACTTTGTGTTGCCATGAGTTCCCAGGCGAGAAGACAAAAGCTGTCTTTTGATCCTACCAAGAAGAAGGCTTGTAAAACTCCACTGTGTAGGATGGGAAGCAACATGAAGGTGTTCTGTTTCTTTGACGTATTGTAATCCACAGAAAGATGTTGTCTTGACCCGAGATCTACAAAGCGGCGAGGAAGCAGGGCCGGACTCCCCTCCAGGCACCTCTTCTTTGAACTGTTTTACAACCTTTTCTTTGAACTGTTTTTAATTAAAGGCGATGGCTGTTTACGACCCCCCCTCCCTTAGAAACAGCTGTTGCCATGTAATCAGGGAAATTCCAAATAAAAGAGGAGGCGTACAATCTTTCGTCAGAGCGTGGTGAGACACTGTACAAGGGCACAGGTGTGCCCGCTCTCCTCATTGAGCCAAATTTAATCCTGTCTATGTTTTATTCCTTGCTTCTTGTCTTGTTTAATAGATGTCATCAGGGTTTGAACCTGACATTTAGTTACTATGGTAATCTAAGTCAGAGCAGCTCAGACGAGGCACCAAGCAGTGTGGGTGGGGAGCGTTTCCACAGAGTGTTTCCGGAGTGGCCAGCCTAAAATGCAGGTGTCAGGGGCAGATTTTTACAACAAAGTTATAAAGCTCAGTGATTTAGATAGATAGATAGATAGATAGATAGATAGATAGATAGATAGATAGATAGATAGATAGATAGATAGATAGATAGATAGATAGATAGATAGATAGATAGATAGATAGATAGATAGATAGATAGATAGATAGATAGATAGATAGATAGATAGATAGATAGATAGGTCTTTATTGTCATTGCACAAGAACAACGAAACTTTGTTTTCAGCACAAACCCGTTCAAGATCAGACAAACAAACAGTGTACAGGGTCACAGAACAGGAACGCTGATGGGTCGCCACAAGGAGCCCCGTAAAAGATGGGGAAAAAGGTAAAACGCTGGGGAAGGATGAGTAAAAAATTACAATCTAGACTGGGATCCTAAGGGGGCCCAGTCTGGAGTGGGAAAAAAACCTCCATAGCAAAGCACATATACATATTACAACGTACATCTCGAGATATCTAGCAACAGAGGGAAGGGAGTGCGGGGTCATGGTGGTAGGCTGCAGCTCTCAGGCGCTGACCATCCTTTCATCAAACCTATGGGATTTGCGTTGAGGGCGTTGGGTTGGGGGGTTTGGGTGTGTATGTGTGGCGTATATTTTTTGGGATGCATGTTTGTGTGTAAGCCTGCAGAGTGTCTCTGTTCCGCGGCCTTGATCTTGTGCAGTCGCTAGTCCAAAGTCAACAACAACAGGTGTGTGTCCATGAGAGACAAGAAGGGAGTTTGTTGTGTCTTTGATTTATCAGTTGTATCAGATCAGGGGTCACCAATGCGGTGCCCGCGGGCACCAGGTCGCCCGTAAGGACCAGATGAGTAGCCCGCTGGCCTGTTCTAAAAATAGCTGAAATAGCAGCACTTACCAGTGAGCTGCCTCTATTTTTTAAATTGTATTTATTTACTAGCAAGCTGGTCTCGCTTTGCTCGACATTTTCAATTCTAAGAGAGACAAAACTCAAATAGAATTTGAAAATCCAAGAAAATATTTTAAAGACTTGGTCTTCACTTGTTTGAATAAATTAATTAATTGTTTTACTTTGCTTCTTATAACTTTCAGAAAGACAATTTTAGAGAAAAAATACAACCTTAAAAATGATTTTAGGATTTTTAAACACATATACCTTTTTACCTTTTAAATTCCTTCCTCTTCTTTCCTGACAATTTAAATCAATGTTCAAGTAAAAAAAAAATTTTATTGTAAAGAATAATAAATACATTTCAATTTAATTCTTCATTTTAGCTTCTGTTTTTTAGACGAAGAGTATTTGTGAAATATGTCTTCAAACTTATTATGATTAAAATTCAAAAAAAATATTCTGGCAAATCTAGAAAATCTATAGAATCAAATTTAAATGTTATTTCAAAGTCTTTTGAATTTCTTTTAAAATTTTTGTTCTGGAAAATCTAGAAGAAATAATGATTTGTCTTTGTTAGAAATATAGCTTGGTCCAATTTGTTATATATTCTAACAAAGTGCAGATTGGATTTTAACCTATTTAAAACATGTCATCAAAATTCTAAAATTAATCTTAATCAGGAAAAATTACTAATGATGTTCCATAAATTCTTTTTTAAATTTTTTTAAAAAGATTCGAATTGGCTAGTTTTTCTCTTCTTTCTTTCGGTTGAATTTTGAATTTTAAAGAGTCGAAATTGAAGATAAACTATGTTTCAAAATTTAATTGTCATCAAAATTCTAAAATTAATCTTAATTTAGGAAAAATTACTAATGATGTTCCATAAATTCTTTTTTTAATTTTTTCAAAAAGATTCGAATTAGCTAGTTTTTCTCTTCTTTTTTTTCGGTTGAATTTTGAATTTTAACGAGTCGAAATTGAAGATAAACTATGTTTCAAAATTTAATTGTCATCAAAATTCTAAAATTAATCTTAATCAGGTAAAATTACTAATGATGTTCCATAAATTCTTTTTTTAATTTTTTTAAAAAGATTCGAATTGGCTAGTTTTTCTCTTCTTTTTTTCGGTTGAATTTTGAATTTTAAAGAGTCGAAATTGAAGATAAACTATGTTTCAAAATTTAATTGTCATCAAAATTCTAAAATCAATCTTAATCAGGAAAAATTACTAATGATGTTCCATAAATTCTTTTTTTAATTTTTTCAAAAAGATTCGAATTAGCTAGTTTTTCTCTTCTTTTTTTTCGGTTGAATTTTGAATTTTAAAGAGTCGAAATTGAAGATAAACTATGTTTCAAAATTTAATTGTCATCAAAATTCTAAAATCAATCTTAATCAGGAAAAATTACTAATGATGTTCCATAAATTATTTTTTTAATTTTTTCAAAAAGATTCGAATTAGCTAGTTTTTCTCTTCTTTTTTTTCGGTTGAATTTTGAATTTTAAAGAGTCGAAATTGAAGATAAACTATGTTTCAAAATTTAATTGTCATCAAAATTCTAAAATTAATCTTAATTTAGGAAAAATTACTAATGATGTTCCATAAATTATTTTTTTAATTTTTTCAAATGTATTCGAATTAGCTAGTTTTTCTCTTCTTTTTTTTCGGTTGAATTTTGAATTTTAACGAGTCGAAATTGAAGATAAACTATGTTTCAAAATGTAATTGTCATCAAAATTCTAAAATTAATCTTAATTTAGGAAAAATTACTAATGATGTTCCATAAATTCTTTTTTTAATTTTTTCAAATATATTCGAATTAGCTAGTTATTCTCTTCTTTGAATTTTGAATTTTAACGAGTCGAAATTGAAGATAAACTATGTTTCAAAATTTAATTGTCATCAAAATTCTAAAATCAATCTTAATCAGGAAAAATTACTAATGATGTTCCATAAATTCTTTTTTTAATTTTTTCAAAAAGATTCGAATTAGCTAGTTTTTCTCTTCTTTTTTTTCGGTTATATTTTGAATTTTAAAGAGTCGAAATTGAAGATAAAATGTTTAAAAATTTAATTGTCATCAAAATTCTAAAATTAATCTTAATCAGGAAAAATTACTAATGATGTTGCATAAATTATTTTTTTAATTTTTTCAAAAAGATTCGAATTAGCTAGTTTTTCTCTTCTTTTTTTCGGTTGAATTTTGAATTTTAAAGAGTAGAAATTGAATATAAACTATGTTTCAAAATTTAATTGTCTTTTTTTTTCGTGTTTTCTCCTCTTTTAAACCGTTCAATTAAGTGTAAATATCATTAATTATTAATAACAACATAGAGTTAAAAGGTAAATTGAGCAAATTGGCTATTTCTGGCAATTTATTTAAGTGTGTATCAAAGTGGTAGCCCTTCGCATTAATCAGTACCCAAGAAGTAGCTCTTGGTTTCAAAAAGGTTGGTGACCCCTGTATCAGATTATAGGTGTTTTTTGTTTTTTTTGTTGCGTTTCGCTTGGTTGTGAAATATGTGGATGGGGAGGGGGTGTGACATTCATATTTTGTCAATATTCAGTGTTTTATCCTTCATAGAACAATTTTTTAAGGTGGTCTGTCATAACGTTTTTAGCATTCAATCAGACGTTATTGTGAGGTTTTGTATTAGTGGTCCTCAAAATAGACATACCGGCCCCCAGACACATTTTTTTTCTCTAAATTTAGCCCCTGAGTCAACTAATAATTGCCCAGGTCTGTAGTACAATCTAGAAAGTGACAAATACAAGTGAGCAAGTTTTTGTTTCCCTCCTCCTCTGACAGAAGATCACACGTAGTCCGGTGACTTGGCAATGAGGCGGCAGCTTGCAGTGTGGGCCGTGCAAACTCAGAGCTGTTTGGAATGTCTCGTTCTAAAGTGTGCGGTACATTTGTCCATGTGGAGGCGGTGTGGTAAAGAAAAAAAAAAAAAAAGTTGCAAAGGCTAACATGCTAATAACGAGAGATTGATGAAGATGATGGGTGCAGGCGAGGATGAGAGTCTTCCTCCAGTGCGGACCATTTCATTTCAGATCAACTTTCTTTGTTCAGTTGCACATGGAGAGGAGCCAGATGAGGTGGTTCGGGCATCTGGTCAGGATGCCACCCCAACGCCTCCCTAGGGAGGTGTTTAGGGCACGTCCGACCGGTAGGAGGCCACGGGGAAGACCCAGGACACGTTGGGTAAGGGTCCATGGGGGGACCCTAACCCAAACATTTTTAAAAATGGTCTTGCTTCAAAAGCACAATCCTTGTTCTGTAGTTGTAGGAGACATCTCAAAACCTCATCAGGAGTCCCGACAAAACCCGAAAATGGAAAAAAAATAAATAAAAATTGTTGTTTTAAAAAAAAAAAAAAATTCTCGCTAAAATGTTAAACCCTTACATAAAAATTAAAAAACTGTCTTGATTCAACAGCACAATACTGGTCTTTTAGTTGTAGATGACATCTCAAAACCTCATCAGGAGTCTCGACAACACCCGAAAATGTCAGAAAATGTATATATTTTTTAACTTTAACTTTTTTTCACTAAAAGTCCCAAACATTTAAAAAAATGGTCTTCCTTCAACAGCACAATACTGGTCCTGTAGTTGTAGGAGACCTTTCAAAACCTCACCAGGAGTCTCGACAACACCCGAAAATGTCAGAAAATGTATATATTTTTTAACTTTAACTTTTTTTCACTAAAAAGTCCCAAACATTTAAAAAAATGGTCTTGCTTCAAAAGCACAATACTGGTCCTGTAGTTATAGGTGACATCTCAAAACCTCATCAGGAGTCCCGACAAAACCCGAAAATGGAGAAAAAAAAAAAAAAAATTGTTGTTTTAAAAAAAAAAAAAAATTCTCGCTAAAATGTTGAACCCTTACATAAAAATTAAAAAACTGTCTTGATTCAACAGCACAATACTGGTCTTTTAGTTGTAGATGACATCTCAAAACCTCATCAGGAGTCTCGACAACACCCGAAAATGTCAGAAAATGTATATATTTTTTAACTTTAACTTTTTTTCACTAAAAGTCCCAAACATTTAAAAAAATTGTCTTCTTTCAACAGCACAATACTGGTCCTGTAGTTGTAGGAGACCTTTCAAAACCTCACCAGGAGTCTCGACAACACCCGAAAATGGCAGAAAATGTATATATTTTTTAACTTTAACTTTTTTTCACTAAAAAGTCCCAAACATTTTTAAAAAATGGTCTTGCTTCAACAGCACAATACTGGTCCTGTAGTTATAAGAGACATCTCAAAACCTCATCAGGAGTCCCAACAAAACCCGAAAATGGAAAAAATAAAAAATAAAAAATTTTTTAGTTTTAAAAAAAATAAAAAATTATCGCTAAAATGTTGTACCCTTACATAAAAATTTAAAAACTGTCTTGATACAACAGCACAATACTGGTCTTGTAGTTGTAGATGACATCTCAAAACCTCATCAGGAGTCTCGACAACACCCGAAAATGGCAGAAAATGTATATTTTTTTTAACTTTAACTTTTTTTCACAAAAAAGTCCCAAACATTTTTAAAAAATGGTCTTGCTTCAACAGCACAATACTGGTCCTGTAGTTATAAGAGACATCTCAAAACCTCATCAGGAGTCCCGACAAAACCCGAAAATGGAAAAAAAAAAAAGAATAATTTTTTTTTAGTTTTTAAAAAAAAAACTTTTTCTCGCTAAAATGTTGTACCCTTACATAAACTGTCTTGATACAACAGCACAATACTGGTCTTTTAGTTGTAGATGACATCTCAAAACCTCATCAGGAGTCTCGACAACAGCCGAAAATGGCAGAAAATTTAAAAAAAATTTAACTTTAACTTTTTTTCACTAAAAGTCCCAAACATTTAAAAAAAAAATCTTCCTTCAACAGCACAATACTGGTCCTGTAGTTGTAGGAGACCTTTCAAAACCTCATCAGGAGTCCCGACAAAACCCGAAAATGGAAAAAGAAAAAAACTTTTTTTTTAGTTTAAAAATAAATAAAAATTCCGCTAAAATGTTATAGGGGGACCCTTACGCAAAAATTAAAAAACTGTCTTGATTCAACAGCACAATACTGGTCTTTTAGTTGTAGATGACATCTCAAAACCTCATCAGGAGTCTCGACAACACCCGAAAATGGCAGAAATTTTTTTTTTTTTTTAATTTTAACTTTTTTTCACTAAAAAGTCCCAAACATTTTTAAAAAATGGTCTTGCTTCAACAACACAATACTGGTCCTGTAGTTGTAGGAGACATCTCAAAACCTCATCAGGAGTCCCAACAAAACCCGAATATGGCCAAAAAATAAATATATTTAAAAGAAAATGTTCGCTAAAATGTCATAAGGGACCTTCACCCCAAAAAATGAAATATGGCTCCTGTAGTTGTAGGAGTCCCAAAAAAACCACGAAAATGGCAGAAATTTTTTTTTAAAAATTTACTTTTTCTCGCTAAAATGTTGTAAGGGGGGACCCTTACACAACAATTTAAAAAACTGTCTTGCTTCAACAGCACTATACTGGTCTTTTAGTTGTAGATGACATCTCAAAACCTCATCAGGAGTCTCGACAACACCCGAAAATGGCAGAAAATGTATATATTTTTTAACTTTAACTTTTTTTCACTAAAAGTCCCAAACATTTAAAAAAATTGTCTTCCTTCAACAGCACAATACTGGTCCTGTAGTTGTAGGAGACCTTTCAAAACCTCACCAGGAGTCTCGACAACACCCGAAAATGGCAGAAAATGTATATATTTTTTAACTTTAACTTTTTTTCACTAAAAAGTCCCAAACATTTAAAAAAATGGTCTTGCTTCAAAAGCACAATACTGGTCCTGTAGTTATAGGTGACATCTCAAAACCTCATCAGGAGTCCCGACAAAACCCGAAAATGGAAAAAAAAAAAAAAAAAATTGTTGTTTTAAAAAAAAAAAAAATTCTCGCTAAAATGTTGAACCCTTACATAAAAATTAAAAAACTGTCTTGATTCAACAGCACAATACTGGTCTTTTAGTTGTAGATGACATCTCAAAACCTCATCAGGAGTCTCGACAACACCCGAAAATGTCAGAAAATGTATATATTTTTTAACTTTAACTTTTTTTCACTAAAAGTCCCAAACATTTAAAAAAATGGTCTTCCTTCAACAGCACAATACTGGTCCTGTAGTTGTAGGAGACCTTTCAAAACCTCACCAGGAGTCTCGACAACACCCGAAAATGGCAGAAAATGTATATATTTTTTAACTTTAACTTTTTTTCACTAAAAGTCCCAAACATTTAAAAAAATGGTCTTCCTTCAACAGCACAATACTGGTCCTGTAGTTGTAGGAGACCTTTCAAAACCTCATCAGGAGTCCCAACAAAACCCGAAAATGGAAAAAATAAAAAATAAAATTTTTTTTAGTTTTAAAAAAAATAAAAAATTATCGCTAAAATGTTGTACCCTTACATAAAAATTTAAAAACTGTCTTGATACAACAGCACAATACTGGTCTTGTAGTTGTAGATGACATCTCAAAACCTCATCAGGAGTCTCGACAACACCCGAAAATGGCAGAAAATTTTTTTTTTTTTAATTTTAACTTTTTTTCACTAAAAAGTCCCAAACATTTTTAAAAAATGGTCTTGCTTCAACAGCACAATACTGGTCCTGTAGTTATAAGAGACATCTCAAAACCTCATCAGGAGTCCCGACAAAACCCGAAAATGGAAAAAAAAAAAAGAATAATTTTTTTTTAGTTTTTAAAAAAAAAACTTTTTCTCGCTAAAATGTTGTACCCTTACATAAACTGTCTTGATACAACAGCACAATACTGGTCTTTTAGTTGTAGATGACATCTCAAAACCTCATCAGGAGTCTCGACAACAGCCGAAAATGGCAGAAAATTTTAAAAAAATTTAACTTTAACTTTTTTTCACTAAAAGTCCCAAACATTTAAAAAAAAAATCTTCCTTCAACAGCACAATACTGGTCCTGTAGTTGTAGGAGACCTTTCAAAACCTCATCAGGAGTCCCGACAAAACCCGAAAATGGAAAAAGAAAAAAACTTTTTTTTTAGTTTAAAAATAAAAAAAAATTCCGCTAAAATGTTATAGGGGGACCCTTACGCAAAAATTAAAAAACTGTCTTGATTCAACAGCACAATACTGGTCTTTTAGTTGTAGATGACATCTCAAAACCTCATCAGGAGTCTCGACAACACCCGAAAATGGCAGAATTTTTTTTTTTTTTTTAATTTTAACTTTTTTTCACTAAAAAGTCCCAAACATTTTTAAAAAATGGTCTTGCTTCAACAGCACAATACTGGTCCTGTAGTTGTAGGAGACCTCTCAAAACCTCATCAGGAGTCCCAACAAAACCCGAATATGGCCAAAAAATAAATATATTTAAAAGAAAATGTTCGCTAAAATGTCATAAGGGACCTTCACCCCAAAAAATGAAATATGGCTCCTGTAGTTGTAGGAGTCCCAAAAAAACCACGAAAATGGCAGAATTTTTTTTTTAAAAATTTACTTTTTCTCGCTAAAATGTTGTAAGGGGGGACCCTTACACAACAATTTAAAAAACTGTCTTGCTTCAACAGCACTATACTGGTCTTTTAGTTGTAGATGACATCTCAAAACCTCATCAGGAGTCTCGACAACACCCGAAAATGGCAGAAAATTAATATTTTTTTAAACTTTTTTTCACTAAAAAGGGTGGACCCTTACCCAAGCATTTTTTTAAAAATGGTCTTGCTTCAACCGCACAATACTGGTCCTGTAGTTGTAGATGACATCTCAAAACCTCATCAGGAGTCTCGACAACACCCGAAAATGGCAGAAAAATAATGTTTTTTAAAACTTTTTTTCACTAAAAAGTCGTAAGGGGGGACCCTTACCCAAACATTTTAAAAAATGGTCTTGCTTCAACAGCACAATACTGGTCCTGTAGTTGTAGGAGACATCTCAAAACCTCATCAGGAGTCTCGACAACACCCGAAAATGGCAATAAAAAATTTTTCACAACTTTCCTGAAGTTGTAGGAGACGTCTCAAAACCTCATCAGGAGTCCTGACAAAATCCGAAAATGTCAGAAAGATTTCTTTTTTTTTTTTTTTTAACTTTTTCTCTCTAACATGTTGTAAGGGTGGAAACTTACACAAAAATTTAAAAAAACGATCTTGATTCAACAGCACAATACTGGTCTTTTAGTTGTAGATGACATCTCAAAACCTCATCAGGAGTCTCGACAACACCCGAAAATGGCAGAAAATGTATATATTTTTTAACTTTTTTTCACTAAAAAGTCATATCAAACATTTAAAAAAATGGTCTTGCTTAAACAACACAATACTGGTCCTGCAGTTGTAGGAGACCTCTCAAAACCTCATCAGGAGTCCCGACAAAACCCGAAAATGGCTAAAAAAAAAAATTCACAACTTTTTTTTGCTAAAATGTCATAAGAGACCCTTACCCAAAAAAATATGGTTTGACTTAACAGCACAATACTGGTCCTGTAGTTGTAGGAGATGACGTCTCAAAAACTCATCAGGAGTCCCAACAAAACCCGAAAATGGCAGAAAAAGAAAAAAACTTTTTAACTTTTTCTCGCTAAAATGTTGTAAGGGGGGACCCTTACAAAAAATTTTAAAAACTATCTTGGTTCAACAGCACAATACTGGTCTTTTAGTTGTAGATGGCATCTCAAAACCTCATCAGGAGTTTCAACAACACCCGAAAATGGCAGAAAATTAATATATTTTTTTTAACTTTTTTTCACTAAAAAGTCATAAAGGGGGACCCTTACCCAAACATTTTAAATGTGGTTTGGCTTAACAGCACAATACTGGTCCTGTAGTTGTAGGGGACCTCTCAAAACCTCATCAGGAGTCCCGACAAAACCCGAAAATGGCAACAAAAAAAAATGTCATAACTTTTTTTTGCTAAAATGACATAAGGGACCCTTATCCAAAAAATGTTAATATGGTTTGCCTTAACAGCACAATATTGGTCCTGTTTTTGTAGAAGACATCTCAAAACCTCATCAGGAGTCTCGACAACACCCGAAAATGGCAGAAAATGTTAATATTTTTTTAAACTTTTTTTCACTAAAAAGTCGTAAATGGGGACCCTTACCCAAACATTTTTAAAAAATGGTCTTGCTTCAACAGCACAATATTGGTCCTGTATTTGTAGAAGACATCTCAAAACCTCATCAGGAGTCTCGACAACACCCGAAAATGGCAGAAAATTTATGTTTTTTTAAAACTTTTTTTCAGTAAAAAGTCGTAAATGGGGACCCTTACCCAAACATTTTTTAAAAATGGTCTTGCTTCAACAACACAATACTGGTCCTGTAGTTGTAGGGGACCTCTCAAAACCTCATCAGGAGTCCCGACAAAACCCGAAAATGGCAACAAAAAAAATGTCACAACTTTTTTTTGCTAAAATGTCATAAGGAACCCTTACCCAAAAATGTTAAATATGGTTTGCCTTAACAGCACAATACTGGTCCTGTATTTGTAGAAGACATCTCAAAACCTCATCAGGAGTCTCGACAACACCCGACAATGGCAGAAAATTAATGTTTTTTTAAAACTTTTTTTCACTAAAAAGTCGTAAATTGGGACCCTTACCCAAACCTTTTTTAAAAATGGATTCGCTTCAACAGCACAATATTGGTCCTGTATTTGTAGAAGACATTTTAAAACCTCATCAAGAATCTCGACAACACCCGAAAATGGCATAAAATTAATGGGTTTTTTTTTAACTTTTTTTCACTAAAAAGTCGTAAATGGGGACCCTTACCCGAACATTTTTAAAAAATGGTCTTGCTTCAACAACACAATACTGGTCCTGTAGTTGTAGAAGACCTCTGAAAACCTCATCAGGAGTCCCGACAAAACCCGAAAATGGCAAAAAAAAACAATTGTTTTTGTTTTTTTTCACTTTTTCTCGCTAAAATGTCGTAAGGGGGGACCTTTACACAAAAATAAAAAAAACTGTCTTGATTCAACAGCACAATACTGCTCTTTTAGTTGTAGAACACATCTCAAAATCTCATCAGGAGTCTCGACAACACCCAAAAATGGCAAAAAATTAATATTTTTTAAAACTTTTTTTCACTAAAAAGCCGTAAGGGGGGACCCTTACCCAAACATTTTAAAACATGGTCTTGCTTCAACAGCACAATACTGGTCCTATAGTTAGGTCTCTGCAATTTTCGGGTTTTGTCGGGACTCCTGATGAGGTTTTGAGACGTCTCCTACAACTACAGGACCAGTATTGTGCTGCTGAAGCAAGACCATTTTTTTTATTTTTGGGTAAGGGTCCTCCCTTACGAAATGTTTGCGAAAACCGGTAAAAAAAAAAGTAGTGCAACCTCGACAGGTAGGAACTCAAGAGGCACTTTTTTTAAAGTCAACATTCTTGTTTTGTTTTAACATGGCCAGCGTCAAGTCTCTTTTTCCCACCAGTCACACATTTCCGGCCGTCACAATAATAGCGCTACGCCTCACATCTGGTCCAAAGCGGTTCAATAATGACTCATTACCCGGCTTGCCAAGCTTTACTGTGCAATTCGCATGGTAGTGTCTCACAACAATTACCTAAATTACCACGTTGTGTTTGCCATGTGGCGGGCCCCAATAACCAGGTCTGCCTTCTGCCATCAAATGACTAAACACTCCCCTGCACGTCATACCACAGTGGGACCCAGTTTACCACAGAGAAACAACACGAATAGTTACAATTAGTCACAAATGAATCCACAAAACGGAAGAAAAACCGTGGACACACCTGTCTATACCTTTACCCCAATTAAACCTGTACATTTCAAATTAAATCTCACCTCTTTGAGAACCTCTTCATTTTAGTGACAATTGTCTGCCCGATGGCATTATATAAGAGTCTACGGAGACCCAGGAGTCCCACTTACAAATGTTCTAGCCTCCCCTCAGACATTGTCCTTGGAAACAACTCAGTAGAAAGCAGAGAAAGAACAATCAACCATGGATGAGAAAAGGATTAAAAAATGTTTGTAAGAAGAATATAATATATAGAAAATGTACAACACTAAGAACTACGGAGGCAGAAAATAAGTACAAAAAGTAAAAAAACAAGATAACTACCTGTGGAGGGGGGCATGGCCTGCGAGTAGATTGCCCAGCTGGGGATTTTTATCTAATCACCTGTCGCCTTTATTAGCAGCAGCCGGACAGAGACACGTGGTTGGAGTTGGGAGTTGCTGGTGAGCAGACGCATGAGACCGAGAGAGCGAAAAGCAGAGACTCGCCGGACTGAAAAGTCAGAGAGATATTTTGCTAGAAAGCAAAACCATACTGCTGTATGAAAATAAAAGACTTGTCACACCAGACTACCGGGCTCACGAAAGATCTGTCGGCACCAGGAGAACCCTCCCACACCCAGAGACGTCTACACCAGTGGTCCCCAACCACTGGTACCGGTCCGTGGACCAATTGGTACCGGGCCGCGGTCGCACAAGAAATAAAAAAAATAAAAAATAAAAAATAATAAAAAAGTATTATTATTTTATTTTTTTACTTAAATCAACATAAAAAACACAATATATACATTATATATCAATATATAAATATAAATCAATACAGTCTGCAGGGATACAGTCCGTAAGCATACATGATTGTATTTCTTTACGGGGGGAAAAAAAAAAAAAAATTAAAAAAAATAAAAATAAAAAAAATAAAAAAAATACTAAAAAAAATCATGACTTTGACACAATTGTGTCTCATAATTAAAACAGATGACAGCCAAATGGACTTTGCTGTTTTATTTTCAATGCAACAATAGAAAACACGTACTCATATAGTAGTACAGTTGACACAGTACAGTAAACTGACAGTTAATATTTAAACATTTAACATTTCTAACAATTTTGAACAGAAATAGTTCATGCACATTTAGATAAATTCTTCAAAATTACAATTAAAACATTTTTGGCCGGGGGGCCGGGCTGTATATATGCGCACTAATTGACTGAAAGAGCACGCACTTGATGCGATAATGTCATGTTATCCATGGAAAAATGCATTTTTAGACCATATGATTTGCCTGAGCGGCTAGGAGACCCCGAGAGTAACAAGCGCTTGCCTTGTTGCCTTTCCATTAAGAACAATAAATTAGTTTTTAGTATAAGTTTGCTGGTTTCAAGAAATGTAATGCCGAGCACATATCAGTACGTCAAGATAATGGCACTAGCATTTACTTCATTTAATAATATTTTTCAACATACTGAGCAAAGAGGTCTCTTTTTTTTTTTCTACCAAGGAAAGTGCACTTCTTATTAATGAGAATATACTTTTTTTAAGGTATTTTTGGGTTCATTGAGGTTAGCTAATTTTACTAAATGTTCTTGTTCTATTGGCAGATAATTTTGCTCAGTTCAAGTAAAATACCCCTCATTTTTGTATTTTTTTTTCTTGTTTTTGAACACTGACTTTTTGCAGTGTACAGCCCGACATCAAACAAATCAATAGTTATTGCCCGTCCAACAGACACACCCCGGAAAAAAAAATCAAGCATGTTTATATTCGTTGTTACATAATTGGGGGAAAAAAATCAACGATATCGCAGAGCTTGGTCTGCCATTACATGGACTCTCATTTACATGTCGTATTTGCTGATGTTGCTCTATTGTTGTTGTTGTTGTTGTTATTGTTGTGTTTGCTGTTGTTGTTTTTGTCTCTCTGTCTAATCCCCCTCTTGTCCCCACAATGTCCCCCCTCTGTCTTCCTTTTTTTTACTCTTTCTATCCCCTCCTGCTCCGGCCCGGCTGCACCAAATGATAATATAAATCCATTTAATAAAGTCAAATACAAATAAGGCAACAAGAGAAGTATCCTACACTTCTCTTTTGTAAAGTAAATCTGAACAGCCGATATGGGCATCTACATCTACTATATGATTTGCCTGAGAAGCTGGACAGGCCAAAAAATAAATAAATAATAAAAATTAAAAAAAAAGAAAAAAAAAAAAGGATTGAAACAAATTTGTAAAGTAAATTTGTACAGCTGATATGGGCATCTATGTCAACAATATGATTTGCCTGAGAAGCTGGACAGGCCAAAAAAGAAAAAAAGAAAAAAAGAAAAAAAAGAAGGCTTGAAACAAATTTACTTTACAAAATTGTAAAGTAAATTTGTACAGCTGATATGGGCATCTATGTCAACAATATGATTTGCCTGAGAAGCTGGACAGGACAAAAAAAAAAAAAAAAAGGATTGAAACAAATTTACTTTACAAAATTGTAAAGTAAATTTGCACAGCCGATATGGGCATCTACGTCAACAATATGATTTGTCTGAGAAGCTGGACAAAAAAAAAAAAAAAAAAAAAAAATTTACTTTACAAAATTGTAAAGTAAATTTGCACAGCCGATATGGGCATCTATGTCAACAATATGACTTGCCTGAGAAGCTGGACAAAAAAAAATAAAATTAAATAAAAAAAAAAAAATAAAAAAATAAAATTACTTTACAAAATTGTAAAGTAAATTTGCACAGCCGACAACGACGTCAACAATATGATTTGCCTGAGAAGCTGGACAAAAAATAAATAAATAAATAAAAAAAATAAAAAATGAATAAATTTACTTTACAAAATTGTAAAGTCAATTTGCACAGCCGATATGGGCATCTACGTCAACAATATGATTTGCCTGAGAAGCTGGACAAAAATAAATTTAAAAAATAAATAAAAAAAAATAAAAAATACATTTACTTTACAAAATTGTAAAGTCAATTTGCACAGCCGATATGGGCATCTACGTCAACAATATGATTTGCCTGAGAAGCTGGACAGGACACACAAAAAAAAAAAATTGAAAGAAATTGATGCTTCACACGTTTACAGGTTGTTGGGAGTAGAGCGATACAACATAAATGTAAGTGGACGACAACAACAAATATCCTCACCTTGATATCCTTGGCAGGCGGACAGTCGATCTGATGCGAAACCGATGCTGTTTGATTCATCTTTTCATAGATTGCCTTGCTTTATCCAATCAGTCGGAAAGCGAGAATCCTCTGTCCTCTCCTCTGTGATAATGATAGCGATGCTGAGGTCTGAAGTCGTTAAACACCGCCGAGCCGAACACTCTTACTTTCCTTCTGCCGGTGAACGCTCGCAATTCAATGGCCTCCCTCGCTGTGGAGTACGAAAATGCCTCCCACGTAAAGTGCGGAGACGTCTCTGGTTGTGGATGCACACTCGCTTGAGGCAACAGCATCGCAGGCGTTCTCCCGGCTTGACACTTTGACAGCATGTGTTGCTAATGCGTCGTTAGTGAGACACTCCCGGTGATGCTTTCCAAAGGGGGTCTGACCTGCAGGCACCAGCTGCCGGGAGAAAGGCAAAGAATAAAAAAGAAGCAGAGTAAGGACGGGGGTGTTGGTGCGTCATACTGTACGTTACAGTAAACAGCTACAGT
Organism: Entelurus aequoreus; assembly: GCF_033978785.1. Lineage (NCBI taxonomy): Eukaryota > Metazoa > Chordata > Actinopteri > Syngnathiformes > Syngnathidae > Entelurus > Entelurus aequoreus. Next base: position 8,614,955 of record NC_084731.1, read on the forward strand.
GGTTGCCATCTGCATCAAAAATGCATGAGCTTCATGTATTGTTGATGAGCTGGTCAAATCCCACTCACTATTATTTATTCCCAACAAGAGTCTACTTAATGCCCAGCATGTTATGAACTCTGGGCTACGATGCAAGTCCATTTGATCTGTGGAACACAGCCAAAAAGTGCAAGTTGAGTCCATGTGAATGTTGCATGGGGTAATTCTACAAAACCCAAGACCAGTGAAGTTGGCACGTTGTGTAAATGGTAAATAAAAACAGAATACAAAGCTAATTTAAAGGCCTACTGAAACCCACTACTACCGACCACGCAGTCTGATAGTTTATATATCAATGATGAAATCTTAACATTATAACACATGCCAATACGGCCGGGTTAACTTATAAAGTGACATTTTAAATTTGCCGCTAAACTTCCGGTTCGAAACGCCTCTGAGGATGACGTATGCGCGTGACGTAGCCCAGCGAACACGGGTATGCCTTCCACATTGAAGCCGATACGAAAAAGCTCTGTTTTCATTTCATAATTCCACAGTATTCTGGACATCTGTGTTCGTGAATCTGTTTCAATCATGTTCATTGCATTATGGAGAAGGAAGCCGAGCAAGCAAAGAAGAAAGTTGTCGGTGCGAAATGGACGTATTTTTCGAACGTAGTCAGCCACAACAGTACACAGCCGGCGCTTCTTTGTTTACATTCCCGAAAGATGCAGTCAAGATGGAAGAACTCGGATAACAGAGACTCTAACCAGGAGGACTTTTGATTTGGATACACAGACGCCTGTAGAGAACTGGGACAACACAGACTCTTACCAGGATTACTTTGATTTGGATGACAAAGACGCAGACGTGCTACTGTGAGTATGCAGCTTTGGCTTTTTTTTGCGTATGTACGTAACTTTTTTAAAATATATAAGCTTTATGAACCTTGGGTTAGGTGAACGGTCTTTTGGGCTGAGTGATTGTGTGTGTTGATCATGTGTTTGAATTGTATTGGTGTGTTCTATGGAGCTAGGAGCTAGCAGAGGAGCTAGGAGCTAGCATAACACGTACCGTACCGTCCGTGCACGTCACGTACGTAACTTTTTAAAAATATATAAGCTTTATGAACCTTGGGTTAGGTGAACGGTCTTTTGGGCTGAGTGATTGTGTGTGTTGATCAGGTGTTTGAATTGTATTGGCGTGTTCTATGGAGCTAGGAGCTAGCAGAGGAGCTAGGAGCTAGCATAACAAACACGCAGGTGTTATTATGCAGGATTAATTTGTGGCATATTAAATATAAGCCTGGTTGTGTTGTGGCTAATAGAGTATATATATGTCTTGTGTTTATTTACTGTTGTAGTCATTCCCAGCTGAATATCAGGTACCGTGAGTATGCAGCCTTGGCTGCTAAACATTCGATAACTTGACCGTATGTGCGCGTCACGTACGTAACTTTTTAAAAATATATAAGCTTTATGAACCTTGGGTTAGGTGAACGGTCTTTTGGGCTGAGTGATTGTGTGTGTTGATCAGGTGTTTGAATTGTATTGGCGTGTTCTATGGAGCTAGGAGCTAGCAGAGGAGCTAGGAGCTAGCATAACAAACACGCAGGTGTTATTATGCAGGATTAATTTGTGGCATATTAAATATAAGCCTGGTTGTGTTGTGGCTAATAGAGTGTATATATGTCTTGTGTTTATTTACTGTTGTAGTCATTCCCAGCTGAATATCAGGTCCCACACGGCTCTCACAGCATCTTCCCTATCTGAATAGCTTCAACTCCCCACTAGTCCTTCACTTGCACTTTACTCATCCACAAATCTTTCATCCTCGCTCAAATTAATGGGGAAATTGTCGCTTTCTCGGTCCGAATCTCTCTCACTTCATGCGGCCATCATTGTAAACAATAGGGAACTTTGCGTATATGTTCAACTGACTACGTCACGCTACTTCCGGTAGGTGCAAGCCTTTTTTTTATCAGATACCAAAAGTTGCAATCTTTATCGTCGTTGTTCTATACTAAATCCTTTCAGCAAAAATATGGCAATATCGCGAAATGATCAAGTATGACACATAGAATAGATCTGCTATCCCCGTTTAAATAAAAAAAATTCATTTCAGTAGGCCTTTAATGGACTGCAAAGACAAGATATTTAATATTCCAATTGAGAAACTTAATTTTTGTTTTGCAAATAATCATGAAATTGGAATTGAATGGCACAGGGGCATTTTTACCACTGTGTTACATGGCCTTTCCTTTTAACAACACTCAGTAAATATTTAAGTTGTTCAACAGTCCGGGGTCAGCAGGGTGGTCCTATGGGAACCAACGCACGGGCATCGATCGCGAGGACATCCCGCGCTAATGACATCCTGAAGAAAGATGCGGGAACTGAAAGCTCTACGGAGCTGGCCGGGTGTATGGAGAACCGGAATGATTGCAGACTCCGATGGAAGATTGTCTGAGGACGACTGAGAGAGAGACAGATGCATGAATTGGAATCTACAATTTACTTTTACCAAGTTTTAGTTGAAACAGAAGCAACCTTTCGTGTGTCAACAATGGCAGTGTAGGCTAACATTAGCTCAGTGCTAATCTGCCTTTAGTCTGCCACGGAGCCGGAATAGAAGGTGTCCCGCCTTTAGACTGTCGCGGAGCCGGAACAGGAGACATCCCGCCTTTTGAGTGCCGCAAAACCAGAATAGGTTACTGTGCGTACACAGCCTTAGGGCTGACAGTAGTGGCGCCCCTCGCCGAGCACGGATTCCAGCCCTCCATGTTGAGCACCGGTGAGGAAAGGAAGGTCTGGAACTTGACTGACTTAGCCCGACCCGGCAAAGTACATGCTAAGTAAGGGTGGAGAGAGGCCTGAAGAAGTGTTTGAGGTTCCTCCTCCCGCACTGGACAGGAATGACTGGACCCTTGGTCGCATTGGAAACATGGTTCTGGAGGTCACAGGGGGATGGTGCCATGACCCTGCTGCCAATTGGTCAATGAAACTTTGTAACTTAAGGAGGAAGCTAACAGGGGAGAAGCTACACTTCTACATCAGACAAGAAGCTCCATCCTATCTTGCTGACTGTATTGTACCATATGTCCCGGCAAGAAATCTGCGTTCAAAGAACTCCGGCTTATTAGTGATTCCCAGAGCCCAAAAAAAGTCTGCGGGCTATAGAGCGTTTTCTGTTCGGGCTCCAGTACTCTGGAATGCCCTCCCGGTAACAGTTAGAGATGCTACCTCAGTAGAAGCATTTAAGTCCCATCTTAAAACTCATTTGTATACTGTAGCCTTTAAATAGACCCCCCTTTTTTTTAGACCAGTTGATCTGCCGTTTTCTTTTCCCCTTTGCCCCCTCGCCGGGTTATTCCGGTTCCGATGACCATGGATGAGGTGCTGGCTGTCCAGAGTTGAGACCCGGGGTGGACCGCTCGCCTGTGCATCGGTTGGGGACGTCTCTGCGCTACTGACCTGTCTCCGCTTGGGATGGTCTCCTGCTGGCCCCACTATGGACTGGACTCTCACTGTTATGTTGGATCCACTAGGGACTGTACTTAGAGGGGGGGTTACCCACATATGCGATCCTCCCCAAGGTTTCTCATAGTCATTCACATCGACGTCCCTTGTGTGGGCTCTGTGCCGAGGATGTCGTTGTGGCTTGTGCAGCCCTTTGAGACTTTTGTGATTTAGGGCTATATAAATAAACATTGATTGATTGAAGATGATGAGATAGACTAGCGAGACAGGCTGAGAGGTAAGACAGGCTGGATCTGAACAGGACCATTTGGTGCCTACTTGGACGATGTTGTTGGCCACCACGTTGTGGGCATGGGTAGATGGCCAAATGAGAGGTCAACTTACATGTTAGCTGGTGTTGTGTTGCATTTCTCCATTGGCTGGTTGTAGGTACTTCTACTGTATTCTTTGATCCGCTTTACTTTGTAACAACGTAGAAGATGTTACCAGCCAAAAGCTAAATGCTGACTTCATTCAATGGCTGCTGGTTTTGTTTTAAACGGCGTATCCTCTATTAAAAACTGGTTGTCCTCAAATTTCCTCCAGATGAATCCAAACAAAACGGAAACTCTGATAATTGCTCCCGATAAGAAGATCTCCCTGATCAAGACCTCCCTTGGTACTGTTAAAAGCAGCCTCAGAAACCTTGGGCTTGTGTTGGATCGGTCCATGTCTTTGGAGGGTCACTGTCGTCAACTGGCCAAAAACAGTTTTTATCATCTCAGAAATAGACATACATTGTTGTCAAAATTGGATCTGGAAATGATCATTCACGCGTTCATTTCGTCTCGCTGACTATTGCAATTCTCTTTTCACGCTCTTCAACAAGTCAACGCTAAAGAGACTTCAGACGGTACAAAATGCGAATGCCAGACTTTTGACCGGTGCACCCAGAACAGCCCATATCACCCCTGTTTGATCCAGTCTTCATTGGCTTCCAATTCAATTCCGCATTGAGTTATAAGATTTTAGTCCTGACATTCTGTGCGTTGCATGGTGGGGCCCCTCGGTACATCGCTGATTTGCTATGCCCCTACTCCTCAGGGCGCATCCCCCGGTCTTCAGGCCAGGATCTTCTAGATATCCCAAAAACTTGCTTTAAACCCTGTAGAGACCTGGCATTCCAGGCTATAGCTCCCAGACTCTAGAACAACTTGCACCAGTCCCTCCGTGATCTTGACTGTGTTAAAACTTTTAAGAAACATTTGAAAACTTCTCTTTTTAGTAAAGCTTTTAGTTAATGCACCTTTTAACTATCACTTTTAATCCACTTTGTATCCTTTTTATGATGTTGCCCCTGTTGTTTTAATTGAATTGTTGTTTTACTTCACCTATGTTTGTCATTTTATCTGTGAAAAGCGCTTTATAAATAAAATGTACTTACTTACTTACTCTGAAAAGTATGTAGACAAGTGTATTAGACAAAGTTTTATCGCCACGTGGTGGAATGTAACTTCCCTGAACACTCGGTAAGTCATTATGTATTTGTACATATTCAAGGTACAAGTCAGTGTAGAATGTGCGTGTGTGTATTGTGGCTTTTCATGTGACATGTGATAAATTAAACCACCAAGTTGAGAGTGAATATTTAAACTGAAGTAATTGGGCCGTTCAATATTTAGCATAATTATACTTACCCTAAACAAAAATATAAACACAACACCTGTTTTTGCTCCTATTTTTCACGAGTTGAAGTCAAAGATCTAAAACATTTACTATATAGGCCAAAGACGTATTCCTCTCAAATATTGTTCACAAATCTGTGTGAGTGAGCATTTCTTCTTTGCCAAGATAATCCATCCCCCCAAGTTTTGAGGGAGCGTGCAGTCGGCATGCTGACTGCAGGAATGTCCACCTGAGCTGTTGCCTGTGACTTGAATGTTCATTTCTCTACCATAAGCCGTCTCCAAAGGCGTTTCAAAGGATTTGGCAGTACATCCAACCGGCCTCACTGCCGCAGACCACACCAGCCCAGGACATCCACATCCAGCAGGTGCACCTCCATGATTGTTTGAGACCAGCCACCCGGACAGCTGCTGCAACAATTGAGTCGCATAACTAAAGAATTTCTGCACAATCAGGGAAGCTCGTCCTCATCGGGGTCCCCGCCTGACTGTTGTTCCTCGTCTTAACCGACTTGAGTGGGCAAATCATTCGATGGCGTCTGGCACGTGGGAGGAAGTTCTCTTCACGGATGAATCCCGCTTTTCACTGTTCAGGGCAGATGGCAGACAGCGGGTGTGGTGTGGCGTGGTATTCAGGTGTTTAGTTGTGACAGTACAACACGTGTCACTGCCAGCCTCATCTGTCATAGCACAGCTTTTTCACTTAACAACAGGGCCGGCCCGTGGCATAGGCCGTATAGGCAAATGCTAAGGGCGCCGTCCATCAGGGGGCGCCACGCCAGTGCCACAAATGTTGGATAAAAAAAAATAAAAAAAATTGGTACTATTATTTCTAAATACATAAAATAATCCCACGTTGATTAAAATGCAAAGTAAAGCCTATTTAATAGAAATATTATTTGTTACACCATTACGCCCCCCCCGCACGGTGCGCCCCCTCCCTTCCCGTATCATTCATGACTCTTTTTGGACGTCACCACATCAAAAAATCAACACAAGATGTCAAAACGGCCAAAACTGTCAGGTGCCCAGGGAAGAAAAAATAGAAAAGAAGAGGAGGAGAAACGAGAAAAAGACAGAGGTAGCAGGTAGGTAAGGTTAGCCTACATGAAATTATTTGTCTGTTACAGAATGTGATAGTAACCTGGCTTTTTAGCATTAAGCTAATGTTACATGATTCGGCAATTGCTAATCAATAAATAGCTAGTTCTGTTTTAACGTCGGGTTAATATTGTGGAGGGGGCTAAATTGTTATGGAAAATAATAATGTAACGTTAGGTAATTAAAGTACTCCCTGGTGTACAGTAATTTGTAAGTCATTCTAGTTAATGCAATATCAAAAAGCACAAATAGAGAACTCTGTAG
>NC_084731.1:8626441-8648941 GCF_033978785.1 Entelurus aequoreus
CTTACACTCCAAATAGTATGCCTTTGGCCAGCACAAAGACAGATAAGAGAACAGGGAACATTCCATCGCGAGTGAAGTGAGCAAGCGGAAAAAAATGGCCTCCTCAATTCTGGAAGTCACCAGCCTCCACTGATATATACACATATATATATATGTGTATATATATATACATATATATATACATATATATATACATATATATATACATATATATACATATACATATATACACATATACATATATATACATAGGTGGATTAATGACCGGGCCTACCGGGCCCAGGCCCAGGGGGCCAGAGGCCCCAAGGGGCCAGGCCAACTTGGCCCCGCGGCCGCGACCCAAGCAAAACTACTTTTGCAAAAATAATAATCTTAAGCCCCAAGGGGCCAGGCCAACTTGGCCCCGCGGCCATGATCCATAGAGGGTAAGAGGCCCCAAGGGGCCAGGTCAACTTGGCCCCGCGGCCGCGACCCACAGAGGGCCAGAGGCCCCAAGGGGCCAGGCCAACATGGCCCCGCGGCCATGATCCATAGACGGTCAGAGGCCCCAAGGGGCCAGGCCAACTTGGCCCCGCGGCCACGATCCATAGAGGGTCAGAGGCCCCAGGGGGCCAGGTCAACTTGGCCCCGCGGCCACGATCCATAGACGGTCAGAGGCCCCAAGGGGCCAGGCCAACTTGGCCCCGCGGCCACGACCCACAGAAGGCCAGAGGGCCCAAAGGGCCAGGCCAACTTGGCCCCGCGGCCGCGAGCCACAGAAGGCCAGAGGCCCCAAGGGGCCAGGTCAACTTGGCCCCGCGGCCACGATCCATAGAGGGTAAGAGGCCCCAAGGGGCCAGGTCAACTTGGCCCCGCGGCCGCGACCCACAGAGGGCCTGAGGTCCTAAGGGGTCAGGCCAACTTGGCCCCGCGGCCATGATCCATAGAGGGCCAGAGGCCCCGAGGGGTCAGGCCAACTTGGCCCCGATCCATAGAGGGTCAGAGGCCCCAAGGGGCCAGGCCAACTTGGCCCCGCGGCCACGACCCACAGAGGCCCCAAGGGGCCAGGCAAAATTGGCCCCGCGGCCATGATCCACAGAGGGCCAGAGGCTCTCAATCATTATTATCAAAGCTAATTCTCAAATTGGATGGATCACACAACCTCACTCACATATTCTTTATCAATTATTAAAGGTTGTTTCTGAATTTTGATCACAGAACTTAATGCAAATATTCTTGATTGATTGACAAAGCTCATTCTCAAATTTTGATTACACAACCTTACTCTGACAAATTATCATTATCAAAAAGCTCTATCTCGAATTTGGATCACAGAATCTCACTCAAGTATTCTTAGCTGTGCCCCTCCCCCATCAAGTCTTTCATAAACCGGTCTGTTCTTTTAGAATCTCCTCATTTGGTATTTTGAACTCGTGAGAGACTGCTCAAAATTTGGTTTCCTTTCCCTCAGTTCAGACTCAGAGATAATTTGAAATCATTCAACAAGAAGTTTAACGCGCGCACACACACACACACACACACTTGAGTTGAGCATTACTTGGAAATTCTTATATTTTCCATTTTGCTGTTATTATCAGCATCTTCCCATTTTGTCCTTTTCTTTCGAGAAAGTTTACAGTCTGACATTTGTCACTGCTGTCAGTTAATAACTTTTTGGTCTTTGACCCATTTTGTCATTTTCTCGATTCGATCGTCACTGACCACTCTCTCCTGTCTGGCAGACATCGTTGCTGCCATCATAGCTAGCAAGCTGCCTGCAGCGGGTCATCCCTATGTTCCCCGTCCCTATGTTACCCGGGTCCTATGTTCCCCTCTACCGGGGAACTAAGGACCCTTTTTAAAAAAAAGGGTTCTATGTTCCCCGCTGCGGGGAACGTACAACACTTTTTCCAGAAAAGGGTTCTATGTTCCCCGCTGCTTCCAATGCGCGACTAAGTAAGACGCACGCAGACACGCATGACAGAGACGCGTTTAAGTTGTCGAAGGAAGGAAGTTCGCGTTTGAGTTGCTCTATCTGCTGCCGCACGCCCTGTGACAGGTTAGGTTTAGGGATGGTTTTGGTCAGGGCACAATTTCGCCAAAAAAGTGCTCCACAACGCCCTGTGACAGGTTAGGTTTAGGGATAGTTTTGGTCAGGGCACAATTTCGCCAAAAAAAAGTGCTCCACAACGCCCTGTGACAGGTTAGGTTTAGGGATGGTTTTGGTCAGGGCACAATTTCGCCAAAAAAAAGTGCTCCACAACGCCCTGTGACAGGTTAGGTTTAGGGATGGTTTTGGTCAGGGCACAATTTCGCAATTTCGCCAGATACAATGCAGGGAACATAGGACCCTTTTTTAGAAAAAGGGTCCTAAGTTCCCCGGTCGCATACAAAGACCCAGGAACAACCGGGGAACATAGGACCCGGGGAACATAGGACCCGGGGAACATAGGCACGCTCCCGCCTGCAGATAGCAACATTTTGGTGTCCTTTGGGAAAATATTTAGAAAGAAGACAAAAGTACACACAGTTGTACAACTATTATCTTTATGATCTTTTTTTTGTTAGTTTCTCTGTTACTGTGTGTGGCCAATTAAGCGACTTTTGGCCATACCTGGCTGGTGACATTTAGCGACTTTCTGGTTGATGTTAAGATTAATAATAGCAACAGTTCTCTTCATCTTAATGCAATTTATTGTGTCTGTCTCTCCACATTTTGCCATTAGGTACTTTGAGCTCTTGTTGGTCAGTCACTCTAAGGTACATTGTTGCTGCCATCATAGCTAGCAAGCTGCCTGCAGATAGCGACATTTTGGTGTCCTTTGAGAAATATTAAGAAAGAAGACAAAAGTACAAGACATTGTACGATTACTATCTTTTTAAAATTATTTGTTTCACTGTGTGATTGACCGACTTTGCCGCTAGATTTCGCGTCTTTTGGCCATACCTGGCTAGCGACTAAAAACATCATTTAGCGACTTTTTGGTTGTGAAGATAAGTGGTAAAAGCAGATCTTCCTGTTGGTCTTCCCACATTTTGCCATTTGGTACTTTGCACTCTTCTTGGTCACTCCAAGGCATTTGTCCCTGCCTTCAGCTAGTCACTTGGCTCTTTTGGAATATATTTCACTGTAATTGGCTCTCTCTCTCTCTTTCTCCTCAGTACAAATCAGCCTGTTCCCTTGCCATTCATTACTGACCACTCTGCTCTCCTGTCTGTCAGACATTATTGCTGCTTGCAGATAGCTTGGGGTCCTTAGAGAAAATATCAGAAGAGAAAAGTACACAATTATCTTAATTATCTTTTTTATTCAGTCAGTCCTTCAGTGAGTCCCAGTGTGTTGGCGATTAAGCAACGTTGGCATTCAATTAGCGACTTTTGGCCATACATGGCTGGCGACTCAAAAAACTAGAAAAAAAGTACAAAAAGTTGTACAATTAATATCTTTATTATCCTTAATTCCCCTGAATCCTAGAGTGTGTTGCAATTAAGCAACTTTGCTGCTAGGTTTAGCGACTCTTGTTTTGGGCATACCTGGCTAGCGACTACAAACATTATTCAGCAACTTTTTGGCTGTTAAGATTAACGTTAATAAATTAAATCCTAATACAATTTATTGTGTTGGTCTCGCCATCTTGCTATTAGGTACTTTGAATTCTTGTTGGTCTCTGCTAAGGTATCTGGCTGTTGTCTTTGCCTTCAGTTAGTCACTTGGCTCTGGAATATATTTAACTGTACTTGGCTCTCTCTTTCTCCTCAGTACAAATCAGTCTGTTCCCTTGCCATTTAGACATTTTCTTGATTGGATCATCACTGACCACTCTGCTCTCCTGCTGTCTATCAGACATTGTTGCTCCCATCATAGCTAGCAAGCTGCCTTGGTGTCCTTTGTGAAAATATTTAGATAGAAGACTAAAGTGCACAAAGGTGTACAATTATTATCTTTTCAAAATATTTGTTTCACTGTCAGTGTGATTGACCGACTTTGCCGCTAGATTTCGCGTCTTTTGGCCATACCTGGCTAGCGACTGAAAACATCATTTAGCAACTTTTTGGTTGTGAAGATAAGAGGTAAAAGCAGATCTGCCTGTTGGTCTTTCCACATTTTGCCATTTGGTACTTTGCACTCTTGTGGGTCACTCCAAGGCATTTGTCCCTGCCTTCAGCTAGTCACTTGGCTCTTTTGGAATATATTTCACTGTAATTGGCTCTCTCTCTCTTTCTCCTCAGTACAAATCAGTCTGTTCCCTTGCCATTTAGACATTTTCTTGATTCGATCATCACTGACCACTCTGCTCTCCTGCTGTCTATCAGACGAATCAGTTGATTCTCTGCTCTCAATTGTCTATGCTAGTAAGCTGTTATTCTCTGCTTTGGAGTGTTGATGCTGGGTTGCTAGTTTTCTAAATCACCTCACACACTTGAAGGAAGCAGCACCGATCATAAACACACAAACAAACTCACACACACACACACACACACACACACACACACACACACACACACACATAGTTGGTTTATCTGTTGTGATAGGCAAAGAGCCAATGTGCAAAGAAAGAAGGGAAATATGGATCATAAACGTTTAAGTGGAGGAGCTAGAAAAAAAATTCAGCAAGAAAAGAAAAAAAAGGAATCAGTTTTACTTGAGAGTGTTCCAAATATCTCCAGCTTCTTCAGTACAAAGACATCTGCTGAAAGCAATTCTATAAATGCTACTGCAAATTCAGCTAAGGTTAGCAATGCACCTGAGCTAGCATGTAGCTCCCAAGATCCTGAGACCACTACAAGTGTAGACACTGAACCAAATGCTTCTGATGCTTATGATTCAACCAATTCAGCAGTAGCCAGTTGCTCGGATGAATGTGAGGTCACTGCACCTCTGGACAGCATAGAAAATGAGCTGAATCTTTCTTCAACACCATCTACAGTGACAACTCTACCTAGTGATCCCGCTAAATGGGCTGAGACCCTCACTGAGTCAATGAAGGAAGTTCTTATTCAAAGAGGTGCAAAATCATTTCACAACCGTCACAGCCATTATCCAGCTTCTGTGAGGAACAGTGGGCTAGGAGGCAAAACCCGATGCCTAAACAATGAACATTTTACTTCACACTTGCCCAATGGACAACGAGTACAAAGAGAGTGGCTGATGTACTCTCCCTCTACTGGTAATGTTTACTGCTTTGCATGCAAACTGTTTTCCCCAAAAACGCATTCTTTTGTGACAGGCTATTGTGATTGGAAACACTCAGAAAGATTTGGTGAACATGAGCGAAGTGCTGAGCACATAACCTGCATGCAAGCAGTCTTGAACCGCGCCAAAGGTGCCACAGTTGATGCAGACCTGTTCAAACAGTTTCAGGCAGAGAGCAGCTATTGGAGGCAGGTGTTACAAAGAGTTGTTGCAGTCATTAAATTCCTTGCAGAAAGGGGCCTTGCATTTAGGGGTAAAAATGAATCGTTAGGGTCTCCTCTCAATGGGAACTACCTTGGTATTCTGGAGGTCCTGGCTGAATTTGATCCCTTTCTAAAGGATCACATCAGAAAGTTTGGGCAGATGGGTCGAGGTAATACCTCATATCTGTCCTCCACCATTTGTGAGGAATTCATTGAATTGATGGGTGCAAAAACCAAACAGGCTATAGCAGATGAACTGCAAGCAAGCAAATACTACTCTATCATTGTGGATTCAACCCCAGATTTATCTCATGTGGACCAATTGACATTCATATTCCGTTTTGTTAGCAAAGAGGGCAGTGTTGTTGAACGCTTTGTGGGTTTTGAGCCCATTACTAGCCATACAGGTGAAAGTTTGGCTAACTGTGTCATGTCTGTGTTGGAAAATCTAGGGTTAGAGCTGTCAAATTGCAGGGGGCAGGCTTATGATAATGCCAGCAACATGTCAGGGAGGTATAATGGGTTGCAGGCTCACTTAAAGAAAAGCAACCCATTAATACACTATATTCCATGTGCAGCTCACTCTTTGAATTTGGTGGGAGTCAACAGCATTGACAGATGTGGAAATGAAGTCTCTAAGTATTTTGACTTGATTCAGTCTATTTACAACTTCACAACTGCATCCACACACCGATGGGACAGGGTATTTGGCAATTCCAACATAGATCTCACACTTAAAGCTTTATCCAACACGCGTTGGAGTTGCCGTGCAGAATATACCAAAGCACTGTGGCAGAACTACAGTAAAATAAAAGCAGCACTACAGGTTATTTCCACTGATGACACAGAGAAACGAGACACACGAACTGAAGCTGACAGTCTAGTGCGGAAGCTGGATTCACTTGAGATGGCCTTCATGGCAGGCTTTTGGGACACTGTTCTGTCCAGATTTCAGGCCACAAGTCTGCAACTTCAAAAAGCAGACATGGACCTTGGTACAGCAGTTAGATTGCTGGAATCTCTGCGCACCTTTGTTCTCTCCCAAAGAGATCTATTTGATCATTTTGAGCAGAAAGCCTTAAACATGTTGGGTGGCACCCCATCTTACAGGGCTGAACGGACGAGGAAACGTAAAAAGTTTGCTGATGAATCAGCATCCCCAGATGTTGTGCTTGAGGGAAGGCAACTGTTTCAAATAGAGACATTTATTGCCTCTATTGATCAACTGAGTTCAAGCCTTAATCACCGTCTGGAGGCCTACAAACATCTGAACAATTTGTTCAGTGTCCTTTTCTCTTTGGATACAGAGTCCAATGCTTCAGTCCTTCACAAGGCCAAGATTCTCACTGAATCATACCCATCTGACCTCAATGAAAGTCTTGGACAGGAGCTTATACAGTTCAAATCTTTTATACAGCTCAACAACACTGATGAGGAGAGGACCCCTTCAGGACTGCTCAAAACAATAATACATTTTGGACTACAGCCTACGTTTCCTAATACATACATTGCGCTACAGATTTTTCTCACTCTACCGGTCAGTAACTGTGAGGGAGAACGCTCATTCTCTCTTTTGTCAAGAGTAAAAAATGAGCTGCGCACAAGAATGACTCAGAAAAGATTAAATGCGTTATCTCTAATGGCAATTGAGAGTGAGCTGACAAGAGAGTTGGACTTCAATGATGTGGTGGATGATTTTGCAAAATTGAAAGCACGAAAGAAACCCCTTGCTTAAAGGTGCACTGTGTAAGATTTTTAGGTTATTTCCAGAATTCACCCATTCACTAATGTTAGGCTACCTGTTTTCATGAATACTTACCACCACCATAAAATTCTAAGTATCCATTATGACTTGGAGAATTGCACTTTTGCCATTTCTGGGAAGTGTCACCTGGATTGTGAAGATAGGATTGACTTTAGGCAGAAGCTTGGTGCTTTCTCTGGCAAACTGAACCTCAAGCTTCATTCTCTGCAGCTTTGCATTCTTGTGCAGACTTTCATCCACAAGGAACTTTTCAACTTCCCCACTATCGTGAAGGGGCCATCAAAAGATTTCAGTGTGTCCAGCATGTCTAGTCTCTTACTCTCCTTTCTTTGAGCCATCTCTTGTTTCTCATCTGCCCTACTCTCGAATTTTGCCTTCATGAATTTACTCCAGTTGAGTTCAACCTCCCTTTTTGCTTGTGCTGCTGCCTTGAAACCTCTGAAGCTCCTGGCTCTTCTGTAAAATTATTGACCTATTGACTGCGTTCAGTGTGCCCAACTTCTTCAGTTTGTAGTCCACCTTGCCACATTGTCTCTCCATCCCAATGTTGTGCACAGGGGTGCCATCAATGTTACTAGCCTGTTCACTGACAGGGTCCATTGGGAAGGTCTCCTCATCCATCCTCTGCCTGGCCAGGACAGTCTTCAGATGGGGCAGCATGAGATCTGTCAGCTGCTTCACTTCATCCAAGTATTCGGCAGCCACGTCTGACACTGAGTTCAGGACATGTCCAGTGCCTGTCCAGCCACTATAGCATTCTTGGAAATGGGCTATCTTGACCTGCATGCAGCCCTTGTACCATGAACTGGCCTACACCTTTCTTTGTGGTGCTCTCCGATGCATGTTATCATTTTACCTTTCTCCTTCTCCTCAAGCTTAACCACAAATAGATACAGACTTTGAGCCTCAATTTGCTGCACAGCTGCCGTTATGCCAATGTGTTTTCCTAAGATATTATTTTATTTTTAATGATAGAAGGGAGGAAAAGGGGGCAAAAATCATGTCCGATTTAGTTTTTTGGGTGGGTTGGGGGGTTTATTTCATGATAGCTACCAACTTCCAATACATAATATCTCTCAAATGACCCAATGCACCATCACTGAAGTGGGCGTAATCATTTTCAAAAATGTTTATTTTTAGGCCATTTATCCCCTCCCCCTGTGTCTGTGTGAAACCTGTGCTTGTCAGTGTCTGTGTGGTATACCTAATAGTGTGTGTGCAGTATGTGCACTCTTCTGTACAGTACAGTGTGCATGTCTGTTCACAGTATACAGTATTTCTTGCATAGTGCGTGCGTGTGTGTGCGCCCACACGCGCGGGGGGTTGAGGGGCCAAGACCATGTCAGGCCCAGGGGGCCAAAATTTCTTAATCCGCCCCTGTATATATATACATATATATATACATATATATACATATACATATATACACATATACATATATATATGTGTATATATATATACATATACATATATATATATACATATATATATACATATATATACATATACATATATATATATATATACATATATATATACATATATATATACATATATATACATATACATATATATATACATATACATATATATATACATATATATACATATACATATATATATACATATATATATACATATATATATATATATACACATATATATATATACACACATATATATATATATATATATATATATATATATATATATATATATATATATATATATATATATATATATATATATATATATATATATGGCGAAGTTGGTAGAGTGGCTGTGTCAGCAATCGGAGTGTTGCTGGTTACTGGGGTTCAATCCCCACCTTCTACCATCCTAGTCACGTCCGTTGTGTCCTTGGGCAAGACACTTCACCCTTGCTCCTGATGGCTGCTGGTTAGCGCCTTGCATGGCAGCTCCCGCCATCAGTGTGTGAATGGGTGAATGTGGAAATACTGTCAAAGCGCTTTGAGTACCTTGAAGGTAGAAAAGCGCTATACAAGTATAACCCATTTATCATTTATTTATTATATATATATATATATATATATATATATATATATATATATATATATATATATATATATATATATATATATATATATATATATATATATATATATATATATATATATATATATATATCAATGTTTCAATCAATCAATGTTTATTTATATAGCCCTAAATCACAAGTGTCTCAAAGGGCTGTACAAGCCACAACGACATCCTCGGTACAGAGCCCACTCACCCCAGTGGGACGTCGGTGAATGACTATGAGAAACCTTGGAGAGGACCGCATATGTGGGTAACCCCCCCCCCCCCTCTAGGGGAGACCGAAAGCAACGGATGTCGAGTGGGTCTGACATAACATTGTGAAAGTCCAGTCCACAGTGGATCCAACACATCAGCGGGAGTCCAGTCCACAGCGGGGCCAACAGGAAACCATCCCGAGCGGAGACGGGTCAGCAGCGCAGAGATGTCCCCAACCGATGCACAGGCTAGTGGTCCACCCGGGGTCCCGGCTCTGGACAGCCAGCACTTCATCCATGGCCACCGGACCTATGCAACTCCCCCTCGCAAGGGACAGGGGAGAAGAGGAGAGAAGAAAAGAAACGGCAGATCAACTGGTCTAAAAAAGGGGGGGTCTATTTAAAGGCTAGATTATACAAATGAGTTTTAAGATGGGACTTAAATGCTTCTACTGAGGTAGCATCTCTAACTGTTACCGGGAGGGCATTCCAGAGTACTGGAGCCTGAATAGAAAACGCTCTATAGCCCGCAGACTTTTTTTTGGCTCTGGGAATCACTAATAAGCCGGAGTTCTTTGAACGCAGATTTCTTGTCGGGACATATGGTACAATACAATCGGCGAGATAGGCTGGAGCTAAACCGTGTAGTATTTTATACGTAAGTAGTAAAACCTTAAAGTCGCATCTTAAGTGCACAGGAAGCCAGTGCAGGTGAGCCAGTATAGGCGTAATATGATCAAACTTTCTTGTTTTTGTCAAAAGCCTTGCAGCCGCATTTTGTACCAACTGTAATCTTTTAATGCTAGACATAGGGAGGCCCGAAAATAATACGTTACAGTAATCGTATATATATATATACACATTTAAATTAATCAAAATTATTTTGAAAAAGCCCAATATTTGGACACAAATGCCATTTTATTGTCAGAATGTAATTCAGGAACATTTTGAAATGTTTTTATTTGAATGCAGTACATTTATTTGCTCACAACTTGGTAACAGTTCAATACAAACTTCAGCCAGGGTTTATTTTGAAGTGACCACAGTCTAAGTCTCCTCGCTCGTCTCACACTGATGCATGCATCGACGTGAGCACTTACGCCGCCATTCGCCTAACCAAACTGTGCGGCTAAGGAATAATCCGCCTATGACAAACGCAATAAGGGATACTTTCTGTCTGGGTGTAGTCAGTATGTGTCCGGTCATTTCCCATTCTATAGCATTCTTGTGTATTTATGCAAGTCTATGAGCCTTTAAACTGAATACAATGCTAATATCAAACAGTATAATAGATACTTTTTACACCTGCTGCTGAAGGGAGGAGAACTTGTCCTGCTACGCCATCTTAGGTTGACTTTACAGTGGGATTGCTTAAAGCCAATAAATACTGTATTTTCCGCACTATAAGGCGCACCGGATTATAAGGCGCACCTTCAATGAATGGCCTATTTTAAAACTCCGTTCATATATAAGGCACACCGCATTATAAGGCGCATAGAATAGATGCTACAGTGGAGAGACCTGTTGTGGCTAAATATTGGTCCATATATAAGGCGCACCGGATTATAAGGCGCACTGTCAGCTTTTGAGAAAATTGGAGGTTTTTAGGTGCGCCTTATAGTGCGGAAAATACGGTACCTCATGGCCACAAGTCGGGAAAGGGAGACATCCCGCTTCTTCTGGCTCCTCCCAAAACGTCTGTCCTCTGCTTCTCCACAAGGTCTGACAAACTGTTCCAAAGGGGGGGGTTGGGTTGTCCCTGTCCCAATCTGACTTCGGTTTCCATGGTAACTGCTCCTCCGCAGGCTTATCTCGACGATTTTTGCTGCTCGAAAACACCTCACACTCATGTCAGGGCTCTCTTTATATATGTTACTTTACAACTAAGCATACCTAATGATATACTTGCATAATCACAAGCAGAAATATGAAGGTTAGATAAATATACTCATTTTAATAAGTGTATGTTTATGCTAGCAATATACAGTACAGGCCACACCTTCTCCTCATTCAATGCGTTTTTCTTTATTTTCATGACTATTTACATTGTAGATGGTCACATAAAACTATGAATGAACACATGCAGAGTTGTGTACTTAACAACAAAAAAGGTGAAATAACCGAAAACATGTTTTGTATTCTAGTTTCTTCAATCCACTTTGTATAGCACATTTAAACAACAAATATGTTTCCAAAGTGCTGCACAACAATATTAAAAACAATATTCAAATATGATCCTTAGCTCCACCAATGACTGAATAAAAACAAAAACAAAAATATAAATATAAAACCAATATAAAAAAATAAATATGATTAAAAACGATTTTAAAGGGTAAAACCAATTAAAACAATACATAGAAATCAATCAGTTTCTTCAAAATAGCCACTCTTGGCTTTGATTACTGCTTTGGACACTCCTGGCATTCTCTCCATGAGCTTCAAGAGGTCGTCACCTGAAATGGTTTTCACTTCGCGGGTGTGCTTGAAGCTCATGGAGAGAATGCCAAGAGTGTGCAAAGTGCAGTAATCGGAGCAAAGGGTGGCTACTTTGAAGAAACTGATTATTTAAAATTTATGAATGTACAACTGTTTGTTTGTGTGAAACTGTTTGTTTATTTTGTTGACCACTGACCGAAGAAATAATTTTAAAACATTTAAAAATGCATTGTTTTAATTGGTTTTACCCTTTAAAATCGTTGTTAATCATATTGATTTTTATATTGTTTTTGTATTGGTTTTATATAAATTTTTTTGTATTTTTGTTTTTTTGTGACCGAAGAAATAATAAAAAAATTTAAAAAATGTATTGTTTTAATTGGTTTTACCCTTTAAAATCGTTGTTAATCATATTTTTATATTGTTTTTATATTTATTTTTTTGTTTTTTGTGACAGAAGAAATAATAAAAAAATTACAAAAAATGTATTGTTTTAATTGGTTATACCCTTTAAAATCGTTGTTGATCATATTTTAATTTTATATTGTTTTTGTATTTATTTTTTTGTGACCGAAGAAATAATTAAAAAATTTAAAAAATGTATTGTTTTAATTGGTTTTACCCTTTAAAATCGTTGTTAATCATATTTATTTTTATATTGTTTTTAAATTGGTTTTATATTCATTTTTTTGTATTTTTGTTTTTTTGTGACCGAACAAATAATTTAAAAAATTCAAAAATGTATTGTTTTAATTGGTTTTACCCTTTGAAATCGTTGTTAATCATATTTATTTTTATATTGTTCTTATATTGTTTTTTTTGTTTTTTTGTGACCGAAGAAATAATAAAACAATTTAAAAATGTTATTGTTTTAAATTGGTTTTACCCTTTAAAATTGCTGTTAATCATATTTATTTTTATATTTATTTATTTTTTTCTGGTTTTTATTCAGTCATTGGTGGAGCTAAGAATAATATTTGAATATTGTTTTTAATATTGTTGTGCAGCACTTTTTGTTGTTTAAATGTGCTATACAAATAAAGTGGATTGAAACTAGAATATAAAACATGTTTTCAGTTATTCCCCCCTTTTTTTTGTTAAGTACATAACTCCACATGTGTTCATTCATAGTTTTGATAGTAAATAGTCATGAAAATATAGAAAACCCATTGGTGTGTCCAAACTTTTGGCCTGTATTGTATGTAATTAGCAGTAAGACTATTCAAATCCTTCACTGTCAAGACAGAATAAACCCAAATTGTGTTGATTTTCATCAAATAATTCTGCGTTTACAATACAACAATTTGTACGTGCATGAACAATACATGTTCTTATCTGCACTTTTCTCATTGAATAGTCACATTTCTTCCAGGTATGTCCACATGGCTGTTGTATGACAATGCAGGCCGAGCTGCCACCGTATCCTCATCTTTCTCGTAACTTCACACAAAGAGCCACTGATAACGCTAAGAATGCAAGAGAAGCACATTGGCGACAAAGTAAGATTAGACATTAAAGAGTTTAAAATTTCTCCCAAAGTTCTGTGATGGAATAAAGTAGGGCAGACCTCCTCAGCTCTGATTGTCAAAGTCGCCATTCATCTGGGGAGAAATCAGAGAAAAATGGCTGTTTCATTACATTGCTTGTATTGATTTCATGAGATTAGTTTGGATGCTGGTCTCACTGCGTCCTTGATGTCTTTGGGACTGACTGTCTGCTCCAAAAACTGATACACCTCATGTGACATGGGCATGATTTTCCCCTGCATGTGGGACGGAGGTCTGCACGGTGGAAGACACAAGTGATCAACTCGAGAGTTCCGACGCAAGGATTCGAAAAGACTCGCTTACACTTGCGAGACCGAAATGAGCTCCGTCTTCATGTAGCCGCTGTGTGTGTTCTCCACGTCCATGGGCTCCGGAGCTGGATGCCATTCAAGTACAAATCAAATACAAATCCTCCCATGCACATCTACAACACTCCGAAACCGGTGAAGTTGGCACGTTTATGGTAAATAAACAGTCAATAAAAACAGAATACAATGATTTGCAAATCCTTTTCAACCCATATTCAGTTGAATATGCTACAAAGACAACATATTTGATGTTCAAACTGATAAAACATTTTTTTTTTGTGCAAATAATCAATAATCACTCACACCTGGATAAGGGAAATGGCGCTGTGAGGACCCTGTTCCTGGACTTCTCGAGTGCCTTTAATACTATCCAGCCCCGCCTACTCCAGGACAAGCTGGACAGAATGCGAGTGGATCCCTGCCTGGTTGCCTGGATTTCAGACTACCTCACCCATAGGCCACAGTACGTCAGACTGAAGGACATCACATCTGACACTGTGATCAGCAGCACCGGAGCACCGCAGGGAACGGTGCTGGCCCCTCTTCTCTTCACCCTGTACACCGCTGACTTCTGCTACAACTCACAGCTGTGTCACATCCAGAAGTACGCGGATGACACAGCCATCGTCGGGTGCATCAGGGACGGCCGAGAGGAGGAGTTTCGGAGGCTGGTGAGGGACTTTGTTGTCTGGTGCCACAGGAACCTCTTGCAGCTTAACCCTTCAAAGACCAAGGAGCTGGTCATTGACTTTGGGAGGTCGAGTCCAAGGTCACAACCTATTCTGATCGAGGGAGTCGAGGTACAGACCGTGGACTCATTCAAGTACCTCGGGGTGTGGGTGGACAACAAGCTGGACTGGACTGTTAACACGGACCACTTGTACAGGAAAGGACAGAGCAGGCTGTACTTCCTGAAGGAGGCTGCACTCCTTCAACGTCTGTAAAAAACTATTGTGGATGTACTACCAGTCTGTGGTTGCCAGTGTTCTGTACTACTTCGTAGTGTGCTGGGGGGGCAGTATATCTAAGAAGGACAGCTCCAGACTGGAGAAACTGATCAGGCGGGCCGGTTCTACGATCGGACTAAAACTGGACTCACTGGTGACGGTGGCAGAGAAGAGGACTGTGGAAAAACTAGTGAGCATCCTGGATGATGCCAGTCACCCTCTGCATACCGTTGTCAGTAACCAGAGGAGCATGTTCAGTGCTAGACTGCTTCATCCCAAGTGCAGGACTAATAGACTAAAAAACTCCTTGGTCCCACACGCCATTAGACCGTACAACTCCTCTCTGGGAGGGAGGGGGGGTATTAGAATGACGGGGGATGCAAAACAATAACAGTGTAATACGTTTTCATAACATGGTCATTTATGCCTAGTTTCTCTTGTCATATTCTTATTTTACTGTTATATTTGTATTCTCATTGATGCTTTTTGTTTTTATTCTATTGTAATATTTTTCAATTTTGTTTCCATTTATACCCCCATTATTTACTTTTTTAAATTCGATCTCAATTCTGTACACTGCTGCTGGAATTTTAATTTTCCTGAGGGAACTCTCCTGAAGGAATCAATAAAGTACTATCTATCTATCTATCTATCTATCTATCTATCTATCTATCTATCTATCTATCTATCTATCTATCTATCTATCTATCTATCTATCTATCTATCTATCTATTAACTTTAGAATTTGATGCCAGCAACACGTGACAAAGAAGTTGGGAAAGGTGGCAATAAATACTGATAAAGTTGAGGAATGCTCATCAAACACTTATTTGGAACATCCCACAGGTGAACAGGCTAATTGGGAACAGGTGGGTGCCATGATTGGGTATAAAAGTAGATTCCATGAAATGCTCAGTCATTCACAAACAAGGACGGGGCGAGGGTCACCACTTTGTCAACAAATGCGTGAGCAAATTGTTGAACAGTTTAAGAACAACATTTATCAACTAGCTATTGCAAGGAATTTAGGGATTTCACCATCTACGCTCCGTAATATCATCAAAGGGTTCAGAGAATCTGGAGAAATCACTACACGTAAGCAGCTAAGCCCGTGACCTTCGATCCCTCAGGCGGTACTGCATCAACAAGCGACATCAGTGTGTAAAGGATATCACCACATGGGCTCAGGAACACTTCAGAAACCCACTGTCAGTAACTACAGTTGGTCGCTACATCTGTAAGTGCGAAGTTAAAACTCTCCTATGCAAGACGAAAACCGTTTATCAACAACACCCAGAAACGCCGTCGGCTTCGCTGGGCCTGAGCTCATCTAAGATGGACTGATGCAAAGTGGAAAAGTGTTCTGTGGTCTGACGAGTCCACATTTCAAATTGTTTTTGGAAACTGTGGCCGTCGTGTCCTCCGGACCAAAGAGGAAAAGAACCATCCGGATTGTTATAGGCGCAAAGTGTAAAAGCCAGCATGTGTGATGGTATGGGGGTGTATTAGTGCCCAAGACATCACAATCAGAATCAGAATAGTTCTATTGCCATTGTTTGAGAACGGGTTCACAAATTAGGAATTTTTCCTTGGTGCAATAGTGCAACATAAAACACATACAACACATATTTGGTAATAAAAAGAGCTGTAACTGAGCTATCAGATCTTGTTATAGACTTAGAAGGAATTCAAGGAATTCAAGGAGCTACTGTTGGACTTCATAATGCACCACACATTTTCAATGGAAGACAGGTCTGGACTACAGGCAGGCCAGTCTAGTACCCGCACTCTTTTACTATGAAGCCACGCTGTTGTAACACGTGGCTTGGCATTGTCTTGCTGAAATAAGCAGGGGCGTCCATGGTAACGTTGCTTGGATGGCAACATATGTTGCTCCAAAACCTGTATGTACCTTTCAGCATTAATGGCGCCTTCACAGATGTGTAAGTTACCCATGTCTTGGGCACTAATACACCCCCATACCATCACACATGCTGCCTTTTACACTTTGCGCCTATAACAATCCGGATGGTTCTTTTCCTCTTTGTTCCGGAGGACACGACGTCCACAGTTTCCCAAAACAATTTTAAATGTGGACTCGTCAGACCACAGAAGACTTTTCCACTTTGCATCAGTGCATCTTAGGTGAGCTCGGCCCCAGCGTTTCTGGGTGTTGTTGATAAACGGCTTACGCCTTGCATAGGAGAGTTTTAACTTCGCACTTACAGATGTAGCGACCAACTGTAGTCACTGACAGTGGTTTAGTGAAGTGTTCCTGAGCCCATGTGGTGATATCCTTTACACACTGATGTCGCTTTTTGATGCGGTACCACCTGAGGGATCCAAGGTCCGTAATATATTCGCTTACGTGCAGTGATTTCTCCAGATTCTCTGAACCTTTTGATGATATCACGGACCGTAGATGGTGAAATCCTTAAATTCCTTGCAATAGCTGGTTGAGAAATTTTGTTTTAAACTGTTGGACAATTTGCTCACGCATTTGTTGACAAAGTGGTGACCCTCGCCCCGTCCTTGTTTGTGAATGACTGAGCATTTCATGCAAGCTGCTTTTATACCCAATCATGGCACCCACCTGTTCCCAATTAGCCTGTTCACCTGTGGGATGTTCCAAATAAGTGTTTGATGAGCATTCCTCAACTGTCTCAGTCTTCTTTGCCACTTGTGCCAGCTTTTTTGAAACATGTTGCAGGCATCAAATTCCAAATGAGCTAATATTTGCAAAAAATAACAACGTTTTCCAGTTGGAACGTGAAATATCTTGTCTTTGCAGTCTATTCAATTGAATATAAGTTGAAAAGGATTTGCAAATCATCGTATTCTCTTTTTATTTATGATTTACACAACGTGACGACTTTTTGTACAATAAAAAGGGGAATCATCCGCGTCTTACCTTCTGCGTTTTTGGTGTAGTATTTCCCAAACACGTCGTCTTTTGGGAAGTTAGGGTAGAGGAAGCGGAGCGGATGATCGGGGATGTCGTCCGCCGCCATCACCTTGTAGGTGCGGATGATGTCGGCCAGCCGGACCGCAGTCAAATCCTTCTTTGTGTACGGCTCCACTGAGTGGAAGATTGGGTTGTCTGGTGGGAGAAGTCATGAGCATTTGTCAATGTCAGGCTTCCAATTACATACAGAAAAGGAATTAGGGCTACTTGGATATGCTTCACCTTTTGTATGTTAAACACGCTAAAACCTTATGTGGGTCAAAGTGGGCCAAGCAGGTAACTATAGTAAAGAAAAAAAGACCTCCTCCAACCTCCGAGGACAAAGCTACGAACAATGGGGGACCGGGCTTTCTGCTCCGCCGCTCCCAGTCTGTGGAACACTCTCCCTGACCACCTGAGGGCACCACAGACTGTGGATGCCTTTAAAAAGGCTTAAAAACCCTTATTTTCCCTTTTTTAGATGTATGCATACTAGTTCTAGCTATTTGGCTGTTCTAGTTTTTATTTTTTATTATCTTTCTATTTTTATTTTTTTTAATACACTGTAGCACTTTGAGGTTGTTTACTCAATGTAAAGTGCTTTTTACAAATAAAGTCTATTATTATTATTACTAAACTAAAATATGTGTATTTATCTTTTTTTTTACTTTTACAGGCAAATATATATTTTTAAATCTACAATTACAAACATTTATTTTGATCATAATCACACGTAT
Source organism: Entelurus aequoreus (assembly GCF_033978785.1). Taxonomy (NCBI): domain Eukaryota; kingdom Metazoa; phylum Chordata; class Actinopteri; order Syngnathiformes; family Syngnathidae; genus Entelurus; species Entelurus aequoreus. Next base: position 8,644,754 of record NC_084731.1, read on the forward strand.
CTCTTATGTGTGACTGCCATCATATTGCAGTCTACATGTATCTCTTATGTGTGACTGCCATCATATTGCAGTCTACACGTATCTCTTATGTGTGACTGCCATCATATTGCAGTCTACACGTATCTCTTATGTGTGACTGCCATCATATTGCAGTCTACACGTATCTCTTGTGTGACTGCCATCATATTGCAGTCTACGCGTATCTCTTATGTGTGACTGCCATCATATTGCAGTCTACACGTATCTCTTATATTGCAGTCTACACGTATCTCTTATGTGTGACTGCCATCATATTGCAGTCTACGCGTATCTCTTATGTGTGACTGCCATCATATTGCAGTCCACGCGTATCTCTTATGTGTGACTGCCATCATATTGCAGTCTACGCGTATCTCTTATGTGTGACTGCCATCATATTGCAGTCCACGCGTATCTCTTATGTGTGACTGCCATCATATTGCAGTCTACACGTATCTCTTATGTGTGACTGCCATCATATTGCAGTCTACACGTATCTCTTATGTGTGACTGCCATCATATTGCAGTCTACACGTATCTCTTGTGTGACTGCCATCATATTGCAGTCTACACGTATCCTTTATGTGTGACTGCCATCATATTGCAGTCTACACGTATCTCTTATGTGTGACTGCCATCATATTGCAGTCTACACGTATCTCTTATGTGTGACTGCCATCATATTGCAGTCTACACGTATCTCTTGTGTGACTGCCATCATATTGCAGTCTACACGTATCCTTTATGTGTGACTGCCATCATATTGCAGTCTACGCGTATCTCTTATGTGTGACTGCCATCATATTGCAGTCTACGCGTATCTCTTATGTGTGACTGCCATCATATTGCAGTCTACATGTATCTCTTATGTGTGACTGCCATCATATTGCAGTCTACGCGTATCTCTTATGTGTGACTGCCATCATATTGCAGTCTACACGTATCTCTTATATTGCAGTCTACACGTATCTCTTATGTGTGACTGCCATCATATTGCAGTCTACGCGTATCTCTTATGTGTGACTGCCATCATATTGCAGTCTACACGTATCTCTTATGTGTGACTGCCATCATATTGCAGTCTACACGTATCTCTTATGTGTGACTGCCATCATATTGCAGTCTACACGTATCCTTTATGTGTGACTGCCATCATATTGCAGTCTACACGTATCCTTTATGTGTGACTGCCATCATATTGCAGTCTACACATATCTCTTTTGTGTGACTGCCATCATATTGCAGTCTACACGTATCTCTTATGTGTGACTGCCATCATATTGCAGTCTACACGTATCTCTTATGTGTGACTGCCATCATATTGCAGTCTACACATATCCTTTATGTGTGACTGCCATCATATTGCAGTCTACACGTATCTCCTATGTGTGACTGCCATCTACTAGTCACACTTATCATTTCACCATGTACCAAATAAAATAGCTTCGAGGTCGGTAGGCACAACCAAAATTATACCGTACATTAGACACACCGGGTTATAAGGCGCACTGTCAAGTTTTGAGGGAAAAAAAAGGATTTTAAGTGCGCCTTATAGTCCGGAAAATACGGTAACATAAAAAGGGGAGCGGCAAAGCGCAAAAATAAGGTATGACACATGAGGGACGAGCTGCAAAGAGGCCACTGCGCCACACACTGGACTGGTCTAAATGCAAGTGACAAGACTTGAGTGAACAATTTATGAATGGCGCTCACCGTGTATGTCATGTTCGATCCACGTGAAGGTAATGGCTCCTTCTTTGCTGCTCTCACTGAACCTGAGCAGGAAGGTCCCTGGACACTTGTCGCTCAGCAGAGCCCGCTCGCGCTCCTTACTGATGAAACCCATGATATAGCTGCACACACAGGAAGTACAAACGCTGGCTTTGAGTACTAAGATGCTTAGGATTCGACAGTTGTGAGTAGGGCTGGGCGATACGGCCTTTTATTAATATCTCGATATTTTTAGGCCATGTCACGATACACCATATATATCTCCATATTTTTGCCTTAGCCTTGAATGAACACTTGATGCATATAATCACAGCAGTATGATGATTCTATGTGTCTACATTAAAACATTCTCGTTCACTAGCAATATGTTTGGAGGAGAAAAAGTGAGGCCTTTAATCCTTGGAACACCATTCCTACAGTCAAGCATGGTGGTGGTAGAATTATGCTCTGGGCCTGTTTTGCTGCCAATGGAACTGGTGCTTTACAGAGAGTAAATGGGACAATGAAAAAAGGAGGATTACCTCCAAATTCTTCAGGACAACCTAAACTCATCAGCCCGGAGGTTGGGTCTTAGGCGCAGTTGGGTGTTCCAACAGGACAATGACCCCCAAACACATGTCAGAAGTGGTAAAGGAATGGCTAAATCAGGCTAGAATTAAGGTTTTAGAATGGCCTTCCCAAAACAGAAAGTGCAAGATTGTCAGAGACATTTTAAAACAAGCTATTAAGTGCACTTTTGTGCATGATGTCACTAAGATGACATATCAAAACAACACTAAATTAAAGTGCATTTTTTTTGTACAGAGCGCCACTACAATAGTTAAAAACAAAGTGCACTTTTGTGCATGATGTCACACAAAATATTAAAAAAACTGTCAAATAAAAATGAGCTGCAGTGTTTCCCACACATTCATTTATTTGTGGCGGCCCGCCACGAAAGAATTACGTCCGCCACAAATAAAAAAATAATAAAATTAAATTAAAAATTTTTTTTTTGTCCTGTCCAGCTTCTCAGGCAAATCATATAGTTGATATAGATGCCCATATAGGCTGTTCATATTTACTTTACAAAAGAGAAGTGTAGGATACTTCTCTTGTTGCCTTATTTGTATTTGACCACTACTGTTTTCTGTTTATTTGTTACGGACTGTGGCAGGACACCTCTGCCTCTGTTTCACTTTATGTTGCTGGTAAATAATATGGTTGTAGTAGTAGGCTAAAGTTAAATTATTTAGTATGCACTAATTAAAGGGGCAGAACTTTAAGAGACATTTTAGCTTTTATAAGATATATTTTTTGTAAGAACCACAATTAATAAATATATTTCAGTGAATAACTTATTGTTCAAATCTGTATATAAATATATACATAAAGCGTTGTAATTATATTGTAAAATGGATGGATGGACGTTTAAAACAAAACTGTTATTAATTAGTAAGTATACATTTTTTGAGCCTTTTTAGAGAAAATCATATCATTGTAGTAAATTACGCAAATTACTCGATGATGTCATGGTGACCACGCCCATAGCCACGCCCCCACCGCCACAGGTATCTTGGCAGTTTATGGGAAACACTGAGCTGCATAATAGGAAATCAAATAGTGTATGTCCTTCACTGTGTGGTAGGTTCCTGCGGACGTTATCTCCTTCTGTTGTTGACAATTTTTTTCATCCAGTGTTGATGTGGAGATGGAAGACGCCAGGCTCAATTGGGTCAGTGCTGGTTGCTTCGGCATTTTGTTGGGCGTGGCACAGGCCGGAGATGTTGACATGCGGAGTTTCAAGCACTCTTCATCCTCTAGCAGGGGGCGTTTTCCAAATGATGCTACACATTAGTAGTGCTGCTACCTTTTATGGCAACGCTTTTGCCGCATACTCGACATATTACGGTTGTCTGTTCAACATCTTCCCGCTTGAAGCCAAACCACCGCCACTGTGTGAGAACGTATACTCGAATACTCACAAAATAGTCATTTTCTACATCGCACAGAGACAAACCCACGATATATCGAGTATATTCGATATATCGCCCAGCCCTAGTTGTGAACAAGTGAAACTCACCCGTCATTCCAGGGTAAAAGCAGGTGTCTCTTAATCAAATCCAGGATTCCTTCAATCCACAACCAGAAGGAAAGAGCTTTCTCATTGGAGCTTTGCTGGTAAACACAACCAGAAAACGGTTTTAGTGTAAACACAATCAGACTTCTGAAGAGCTGTGTCGTTATTTGTGTTTGTCACCTTGCAAAACTTGGTCCAGGGAATCATCCCATCTGGGTTCCTCTGAGCTTTGGATCCTGCAGAGAGTCACAGTCCCTTTTCATCAACTCAAGAAGATACTCAAACATTATTTTACTCAACATGTTGTTCATGCGTTTAGTGTTCCATAGAAGTTAGTTCTGACCCAGCAGCTTGTCGGCCAGCATGTTAAGCTGCTCCTG